>NC_081185.1:82235336-82413166 GCF_029867415.1 Vicia villosa
AAGACGAACCAGCCTATTGCAATGAGATCGATACCAAACAAATGGAAGACAAATCATGGTTCCATGAAATACAAAGGTATCTCGAAACCCAGGAGTACCCTGAAGGGGCATCTATTAACGACAGAAAGTTTCTAAGGAGATTTGCCTCCAAATTCTTCCTAAGCAATGGAACTTAGTACAAACGCAACCATGACTCGACTTTACTTCGTTGCGTAAACAAGAAGGAAGCAGAACAAATCATGGAAGACATACACAATGGTACCTTCGGTACTCATTCCAACGGACATACAATGGCTAAAAAGATCCTAAGAGCAGGCTACTACTGGTCTACCATGGAGACAGATTGCCATCATCATTCCAAAACTTGTCACAAATGCCAGATATATGCCGACAAAGTGCATGTACCTCCAGTTCCATTAAACGTTCTGACGGCTCCTTGGCCTTTCGCAATGTGGGGTATTGATATGATTGGAGAAATCAAACCTACTGCTTCCAACGGACATCGCTTCATCCTGGTCGCTATTGACTACTTCACAAAGTGGGTAGAGGCAGCTTCATATGCTTCTGTCACCAAGAATGTGGTAGCCAGGTTTATCAAGCACAATCTCATTTGTCGGTACGGCATCCCCGAAAGGATCATCACTGACAATGGCACGAATCTAAACAACAAAATGATTACTGAACTCTGCACGCAGTTCCAGATCAAACATCATAATTCTTCTCCATATCGACCAAAGATGAACGGCGCTGTCGAAGCCGCCAACAAAAACATCAAGAAAATCATACAAAAGATGACAGTAACCTACAAAGACTGGCATGAGATGTTACCTTTTGCTCTTCATGGTTATCGCACATCTGCGCGTACTTCAACAGGGGCAACTCCATTCTCGTTAGTCTACGGTATGGAAGCAGTTCTCCCAATCGAAATCCAGATTCCTTCCTTAAGGATCATGAAAGAAGCCGATCTAGACGAAGACGATTGGATTCAAACTCGATTCGACCAAATACACTTGATCAATGAGAAAAGACTTGCAGCTATCTGTCATGGCCAGCTATACCAAAAGCGCATGATCAAAGCATTCAACAAGAAAGTCAAAAGTCAAGCATACCAAACTGGTGGCTTGGTTATCAAACGCATCATCTTACCACAAGGTGATCCCAGAGGCAAATGGACCCCCACCTACGAGGGACCATTCATAATCAAGAAAATATTCTCCGGCGGTGCCATGTTGCTTACCACCATGGATGGCGAGGATTTCCCACACCCTGTGAATGCGGACATAGTCAAAAAGTACTTTGCTTAAAAAAAAAAATACAGCTCGCTAAGTTGAAAACCTGAAAGGGCAACTTAGGCAAAAATGAGCGTCTCGGTGGATTGAAAACCCGAAAGGGCGATCCAGGCAAAAATTAGAGACAAAACAAATACAATCCCGGTAGGCTGAAAACCTGAAAGGGCAGCCTAGGCAAAAATTAGGGAATAAAGCATACAACTATGTCCCGCTCAGCTGCCTACTCACCGACAAGGTTCAACACCTCAAAGACACCGATCAGTCCAATCACTTTCTTCCAACAAGTGAGGGATGAGATGCTCGAAGACAGATTGGCAATAGCAGAATTGAAACTTGACTGGATCGTTCTCACATAGCTATTTCTTTTCATAAATACTTTTCAAAACTTTCTGACAATTTCCTACTTCTAGGATTGTTGTCTCCCTATACTAATCCGCCTATCACGGCACTTTTTCAAAAATCAATGCAGCTTATAACTAACATTTTCATTTTTTCTGTTTTGAATACGCGAGCATCCCAATGATATTTTGAATGAACATATGCATTTGAATATGATTGATGTTTACCAGGAAAAACAGGAATAACATTCCGGACATGTCCCAATTATTTGGACATTATCCTAAACCAGCATCAGAAGGAAGTTTCCCCAATGGAGACACATTCCTCAACAAATCCCTCAAAGAGATTTTTCTTTCGAAAGAAGTCTTATTCCCCAGCAGGGTTGTTCCAGATTACTGTCTTCAGAAGGTGTGATCTCCGCACCCAAACTTGGTCAGATAGTGCATCGGAGGATTATGCATCTTCCTCATTCCCACTCCAAAGGGCGTCACAGTCCGAACTCTCAAAACTACTGTTCATCCCCGAGCAGTAATCAAAGATCCTTCAATAGAACATCCTGGTTCTCAAAGAATTTCCCCAACCCAGGGTACTCAAGCGAGACAGAAGATCATCAACAACCACGATGCCTTCACTTCCAAATGGCTAGCAGGGATTTATTTTCCCAATCGCAATGCCTTCATTTCTTGACAACTAAGCTGGGATTTATTTTCCCAATCAGGAGCTTGACACGCTCTAAGCTGCATAAACCATGCATCACATTCACACTCATATTCACATTCACAATCATGCATCATACGCATATTCATACACAACATAACTTGCATATTTCTCCTCTAGCTCGAGGATCTCATATCATACATGCATCATAGACATTGCATATTATTAACTTGATTTTTCAGGTAGACAGATGTCTTCAGCAAAGATGTTCTCACTCACATGCAGTGTTCATCCTGAATCTTATTCAGACAAGCAGTCCTTTCAGATACAATCAAACCAAAGATTCACTCTGAAGAACTCTCATTCTCAACTCATTTATCATCTAACATTGCTAGTCTAAGGCGATACCTCAGACGGTTCCAGAACGATCTAGCATTACAGATCTAAGGCGAAACCTCAGACGGTTCCAGGACGATCTAGCATTTCAGATCTAAGGCGATACCTCCGACGGTTCCAGAACGATCTAGCATTTCAGATCTAAGGCGAAACCTCAGACGGTTCCAGAACGATCTAACATTGCAGATCTAAAGTGATACCTCAAATGGTTCCACAATGATCAACTTTCAAATCCTTCATCAAGATATAATCAACAGATTCATTCTGATGAACAAATCATCAACACATTGTCCAGGTGGCATCCGAAAGCCCATCTCAGGTAATGTTTCAATCTGCCAACAACATTTCACAGACAACATTCAAATGCAACTTCCAACATCTCTGCTGATCAAGGTAAGTGCAAATTTTCAGGGCATCTATTTATTCAATCATCTTCAACCCTCAGATTTCAGACAATCTCTTCAGGTTTAAGAAGATTGAATAGGGGCAACTGTTATACCCCAAAATTTGCCCACATCTTTTTTAAGAAAACTTCAATCTGAAAATTAAGAGTTTCATATAAACATGGATTTTTATTTCAAATATCCTAAACATATGAAGTGCTTAAATTTCAGAATTTCTCTTACACAGTAACTTGGCTAACAGTGGAATTTATTCTTACGCAAACGCCAAATGCTGTTCATTACACCACAAATACTATTTATTTATTTTACAGATAAATAGTACTAACACAGTTCATGCAGGGTTAAATCTTTTTGCAGGCGCAAAAGCAGGAAACTCACACTGTACTGGTAACAATTGTTTTTGGTTTCCCACTAACTTTTGTACTATATTCCATTATTTTCAAAATCTTTTCAAATCTCTCCTTTCAAATTCAAATCTCAACTTTATTCTCCATCTCTCTTTTTCCAACAATACCTTACACTTTCTTTCAAATCTCACTTCCACTCAAATTTCCATTTGTACGGAATCACATCATTCCCCAACGTCTCTATCATCTTTCCATTCTATGAATACCTCTCATCCTTTTCACAAATCTCACATCAAATTCTAAATCATCTTTCAAATTTCTACTTCATCATCCATTTTCTTTCTTCTTTCCTAGCAAAAATGGCAAAATGGATAGAGACACTGCTTCTTACAGTCGTCACCATTGTTACGGTGATCACAACTTTCTTCTGCTTGCACAGTCCTGAGGAGTGTGGACCTGCAATGGTTATGCTCCCAATCATCTACATGCTATTGATCATAGCATGGTTCATCAACCGTCATTTTTAAAGTTTGCCGTATTTCTTATTTCTTAAATGTACCGTTTATTCGTCGTACTGTTCAATATAGTATGTGATATTTGTACTGTCAGTATTAAATGTTGTGCTATTTGTCATAATATTGCTTAATTACTAAGATAATATTTTGTGTGTTTCTGCCAGTCAAATATTTCTATTTCTGTGCATTTAACAATTTTCAGGTTATTATCGGTAATTTTGCCCGCATACCGTAAATATCAGTTATTTATTATGTTTCTGTTTTCTAACAAGTCATGTAAATAAATTTTCATGCTTCACACCAAACAAAAACAAAAATAACAACAAAGAAAAGAAAATTAACTTTGACAGTTGATTTTTCACTTTAACTGCTGCTTCAGTACACGAACAGTCGGTTGACAGACAAACTGCAGACAGTACAATTCACAGTGATTTGTACAATCAATCAAATCAATCATTCACAATTCAAATTTCCAAGATTTTTGTGTTAGAAGTCTTCTGAATATCACATGATTAGCAGAAACTCAACACTGCACAAAAATCAGGTACGCTTAACTGCCTCCTATACAGACAGTCCCTAATCAGGGTTTTTCTTGTTTTAACAGGAGCAACAAGTTTTGAGAGCTCAAATGGATTTCATATACATCCATACATCTCAAAGTACCATCATACAAATTTTCAAACTTCAATTCACTCAGACGCACCGTCAGCAGCTCAAACAGTCAACAGACGACCCGTTTGACCAAAAAAGTCAACTGACAGTCAAAAATGAAATTTTTTGTCAAAGTCCATATTTTGTCAAAGGATTCAACATTTGATCATTGGATGATCACAATTCATCAAGGAAAGATCAAAAATCAACAAAACCCTAAGATTCAAAATTAGGGTTTTTGCCTGAAAAGTCAACTCAACTTTGACTGATCATAACTCTCTCATCCTTCATCCAAAAAATGTCAACCAAAGCTCATTTTGAAGGAAATTCAATTATCTTTCAAATGCAATTGATCCCATGGTCATAGCATTCACCATTTGAAAAATATGGCCAAAGACATTACAGGTCATTTTCAAAGTCAACAAAAAGACACTTTTTTCAAATGGACACACAAGGAGAACCAAAAATCATTTTGATATGAGACCAAAGACATTGGTTAGAGGACTCTTTGAGGTTTCCAAAAAGTGCAAGATCTCCTTCATATGACAAAAATTGAAGGATTTACACCTTGTTGAAGTTGGCTAAATTTTGGGAAAATGCATGAAATCAACATTGCTCAAAAATGTTTTTTTTCCAAAAGATGCCAAGTTTTTATGGTCCAAACATCTTTGCCATGATACTATGGGCCTCCCACGACCAAGACAAAGCCCACATCTATATTATCCATTTTTGACATGATTTTATCTTATTTTAAGATTAAAATCAAAAGAAAATTGCATGGATAATTGGTGACTTGGTCTCCAAGTATGACTCACCTCCAAAATCTTCAATTTTCTGCAGAAGATTGATGCCCAAGACAAGAGCATTGAATGGAGTCAAGGCTTGGTCAAAAATTCAAAGTTTTTTAATATTAAAGAACCAAACTTTCAACAAAGACAACTATAGCTTCTTGCTTCACTTCCAAGCAGCCTTTTGGCTATAAAAGGAGTAGCATACTTCAGCAACAAAAGAGAGACACGAATTGAGGGCAAGAGCATAGCTATCATTATCATAAAATTCTCCAAAAAATACATACACTTTGTAATTTTCAAATTCTATATTCCAAGCAATATTAATACAAACAAAGCTTTCCAATCATCTTCTCAAATCATATAGAGTAAGATTGAACTCCTAACATAGTCCCATGAGAGTCGTATAGTGAGCATAGTGTTCTTCATGTACATATGCACTTGACTTTCGTTTTCTTATATGCAATCAATTTCCATGTAAACTAACCACCCTAATATGTTCATAAGGTCCTATAGGAGTGATCTGGGCTTTAACATGAGAGTTACCACGTGAGAATCACCTCATGCCATTAACAAATACATATAAGTGTTCAAACTTTGATATCTTCGAATCCCTAGCTACAGACCTCAAACCACAAAACTAATGCTATATTTGGACTCAGGGCATCCTAATTAGGGGATCTGGGTCACTTTCATTCATTCTTAACGTTTGTTTTTTGCAGGTTGTGAAGTTACCAAAAGCTGCATTTTTATTGTTAAAATAGGGGAGGTTAAAAACCCCCGCTATTTGAGTCCAAAAACCAGACTTCTGGAGGTTGAAGACGACCACGCGTCCCAGCGTGGTTCGTCAGCCCAGCCTTGACTTTTCTGCATGCATGCGTGGCTCATCCCACGCTTCTCATTCGCTGGTCAGCCAGCGTGGGTCCCAGGGTGGACTTTGAAAGTTCCATTAATCACACGCACTGATTACCATGTTATTATGATGCAACCTCAAGATCTGAGCCCTTGAATCACTTCAACCTTTAATCCAACGCATCAGACACGCATACACACCATGGAGCCTCAGCTCCTCACCACACTGAATCAGTATCCTTTCTATTTTTATTTTATTTTTTATTTTATTTTAATTTCTTTGTTAAATTAATTAAAAATAGTTTTAAAATTCAAAAAATCCCACAAAAAATATTTTAAACTTCTAAAATAATATATTATTTTATGAAACAAAAATATTTTATTTTTCTTCAAAATTTCAATATTTTTCATAATTAATTAGTATGTATTTGTATATTTGCTTATTAATTATTTTAATTAGTCAAAAAATCATAAAAAAATTGTTCTTTGTGTTAAATATTGTTTATATATCATAAACTAATTTTGTACATATTTAGGATAATTTTATCATTAAGTTTTAATTATTTGTGTAATTATTTGCATAATTATGTTTTGATTAACTTAAAAAATTCAAAAACAATTTCAAAAATCCCAAAAAAAATTAGTTTTGTTCTAAAATCAATTAACAAACATTTTGTACATATTTTTAAACTTATTTGCTAGGTTTAATCATATTTCCATCTTTTCTCTATTTTAAATTAATTAATAATGCATTAATTATATTTAAAATAAATCACAAAAATACAAAAATATGCCTTTTATTTCTTGCAATTTAAAATTCCTAGATAAATGTATAGGATGTCAAATTCATGTAAATAGGCTAGTTTACATTTCCCGCACAATCGATGTAATAGCGTAGATTTACTTTCTGCACTTTACATTTCCGCATTTTAATTTCCAGCACCCATATAAACTGCGTGTATGTCGAAGATAAAACTGAACCGTCAGATCACTAACTTCAAAGATAAATATCTGAATTCAATCACAATCACATTTGCACCTCCTAGGGTAATCCCTTTTCACTCTTTTCAAAATCAAAGTTACATTTCTACTGTTTCGAGTACAAAATCGAACCTTTTGTTTATATCCGACGAATGGATAGATTTTTAAAGGGAACAAGGATAAAGACCTCCTAACTCAGGGTAGACCTCCTAGTTTGCTTGCTCAAAAAATCAAAACAAACAAAATTCTCATACACTGTTGTTTTTCAAAACAAATTTTCCAAAAGACAATATTTTGTATACATCCAAACACGGATCATTACAAAATTAACGTTCTTTTCAAAACATCTTTCGAAAGATAAACAAGCATTTGTATATATCCGCACAAGGATCATTACAAATTCTATTTGCAAAGGTATTTCAAAAACACAGGTAAAAGCATTCCGAATTAATTGAAAAGTAAAGCAAATGAGCTAAGCAAACTAAAGAGCCCATGGATAACCATGGATACAAAGGGTGCTAACACCTTCCCTTTGTATAACCTACCCCCTTACCCAGAATCTCTCAAAGGTCTTTTTTCTGTTTCTTTTATAAACCTTTCCTTCATTGGATAAAATAAAAGGTCGGTGGCGACTCTGTAAACTTTTTCAAAAGTGACGCGAAAGCGTCCGATCGACAAAAAAAGGAGTCAGTTCACGTATCCCACCCACGGGAGGGGTATGGCCCGAAAGGACGGTCCACACACTTGTTCTTATCTCTATATATACGCGTTTTTCTTTTTCTTAAAGAAACTTTTAAACATTTTTATTTATTCTAAAATGTTACAAAGTATCTTTATAATATAATTTATATAAAAGTTAACTTGCTAATAATTAAATAAATTTAAAATATCTATAAATCTAGGTTTTCGATGAGCTATAGCGGGATAGTGTAGCAGTTTAGGACCTTGGCACAATGCTTTAGACCCTTGAATAGTCTCCACATAAATGTTAGTTGTTTTCCCATGAATCCCCAAAATTACACTCTATTATGTTTTCAATTAGATATTTTAGACCTGCCATCCGTCCATAATCAATCATTTCACTAATACCCCTTATCACATCCCTCTCAACAACTTGATTGGTTGAGTAAAGGCCAATTAGAGTCGTACCGGATTGCTCCATCGAGCAAATCTTCTTCTCTGAATCCTTGAGATCTTGGAGAACATATTTTACAATAGTATTGCTAATTTCATTGTTTCTTCTTTTCATTAACAACTCTTTGGAAAAAGTTATTAGATTCCAAAATCCTAAGTTAAAGATACAAAAATTCTTCTCTGAATCCTTGAGCTCTTGGAGAACATCTTTTGCAATAGTATTGCTAATTTCATTAATTCTTCTTTTCATAAACAACTCTTTGGAAAAAGTACTTAGATTCCAAAATACTAAGTTAAACATAGAAAAATATCATGCATCACATCACATATTCAAATGTATGAGCTCAAGCAATAACAAATTTGACTGAACAATCATACACATGGATTCCAAAACTCAATAAAAATTAGAATAGAAAATATATTATTTACGGCATACATTATCTCAAACTCTAGGAGATCAGATTAGGAAATATATTATTTAGGGCAGACATTATCTCAGACACTTGGAGATCGGGATTAGCAGTCATGCAAACACTTGAGATCGGAATTAGAAATCATGTAAATTGTATAAAATGTAGATCGTATAAAAGGGTTAAAGCATTAACATAAGCAAAAGGTAAAAAGTAACATGAGGTTTGTTGATTAGCAGTTGCTTCATGTTGATTGGTCCTCCTCTATCTCCTCTATTTCTGTGAAGGAACATTGAATTGGTCATTTTGCGCGTTTCTATTTTGAAAAAAGCTGTTTTGAAAAAAGTAAAAATATGTTTTTCACTTGTTATTATCTCTCTCTATATATACACGCCTTTCTTTTTCTTAAAGAAACTTTTAAACATTTTTATTTAGGGTTTACATTATCTCAAACACTTGGAAATCGGAATTAGAAATCATAAAAACACTTGGAGATCGAAATTAGAAATCATGTAGATCGTATATAAGTATGAAAGCATTAACATCAGCAAAAGGTAAAAAAGACCTTGACTTTCTGTGATCAGAAGTTGCTCCATGTTGACTGGTCCCCCTCTATCTCCTCCATTCCGCGAAGGAACAATGAATAGGTCATTTTGTGCGCTTCAGTTTTGAAAAAAGTGAAATTCTATTTTGAAAAAAGTAAAAATATGTTTTTCACTTGATGTTATCTCTCTATATATACGCGTTTTTCTTTTTACTAAAGAAACTTTTAAACATTTTTATTTAGGGTTTAGGGTTTTCATCATCTCAAACACAGGGAGATCGGAGTTAGAAATTATAAAAGCGCTTGGAGATCGGAATTAGAAATCATGTAGATCGTATAAAAGAATTAAAGATTTAACATTAGAAAAAGGTAAAAAAACCTTGACTTTCAGTGATTAGTAGTTGCTTCATGTTGACTGGTCCTCCTCTATCTCTTTTATTTATGCGAAGGAACAATGAATTGGTCATTTTGCGCGCTTCTGTTTTGAAAAAAGTGAAAATCTGTTTTGAGAAAAGTGAAAATATGTTTGTCACTTATTATTATCTCTCTATATAAACGCGTTTTTCTTTTTCTTAAAGAAACTTTTATGCATTTTTATTTATTCTAAAATGTTACAAAGTATCTTTATAATATAATTTATATAAATGTTAACTTGGTAATAATTAAATAAATTTAAAATATCGGTAAATCTAGGTTGCCAATGCGTTTTTAAAATATCTATAAATCTAATTTGACAAAAGTGAAAATTTGTTTTGAAAATTTTAAAATATGTTTTTCACTTGTTATTATCTCTCTATAGATACGCGTTTTTATTTTTCTTAAAGAAACTTTTAAACATTGTTATTTAGGGTTTAGGGTTCACATTATCTCAAACACTAGAATTAGAAATCATAAATTCACTTGGAGATCAGAATTAGAAATCATATAGATCGTATAAAAGCATTAAAGCATTAACATCAGCAAAGGGTAAAAAAGACGTTGACTTTCTGAGATCAGCAGTTGCTTCATGTTGACTGGTCCTCCTTCATCTCCTCCATTTGTGCGAAGGAACTATGAATTGGTCATTTTGCCCGCTTCTGATTTGAAAAAAGTGAAGATTTGTTTTGAAAAAAGTGAAAATATGTTTTTCACTTGTTATTATCACTCTCTATTTACGCGTTTTTCTTTTTCTTAAAGAAACTTTTAAACATTTTTATTTATTCTAAAATGTTACAAATTATCTTTATAATATAATTTATATAAATGTTTACTTGCTAATTATTAAATAAATTTAAAATATCTATAAGTCCATAAATAAACTAAAATATGTCCAAACAGAGATATCACATAATCAAATCAAATCTTTTAAGATGTAACACCCTTCTAAACCCCACGGAATTTAATAATTAATTCAGAGTAAAACATGAAAACAAGGGTGCCACAATTCCAATTAAAACAAATTTATCATAATTTCCATTGTCATGCTTTCACTAAGGAACAATTCATCATAATACATAAACATCTCATGTTAACACAGCGGAAAATTCATCATACTCAACATTAATTCAACAAAACACACAACCAACACATCATCAATATTTATAACACTGGAATACTTCCAATCATGTTATAAAAGTATGCATATGTATGAACTGACACTATGCATGTGGTACCAACCTCATCAAATGGGAATAACCCATCACCGATCCAACATCATCAAGATACGACCCTGCCAACACAGATTCCTCACAATGGGAATCATGCCCTTCACTGATCCAACACACCCTTATGGATACAGTATCATCAATGAACATGAATGAATGCAACCTATATGTCATACCCCAATTTTTGACCTAAGATACCACCTCATATCATTTGCATATGCATCATTTGCATCTCTAACAAATTGCATAGTTTGTGTTTGCTACTTGTGCTCAGCAGGATTTAATCAGGAAATCACTCATCAGTGCAAATAACAATCAATTAGGGTTTTGTTCCCCCTTCATCTCAAATGAATCATCTTCATCTACAATCAACATTTGGTCCTCAGAGATTCATTTCAACAAGATCAACAGCTTTGAATCGACTGAATTAGGGTTTTGACTGAAGACAGCACACTCCTGACTTTTGCTCAGGATTTGACCTAATGGCTTGGGACATGATATCAAGACCTCAAGTGCATCATTTTGACCTAATCCATTGGCTCATAACATCTCCTACACAAAGATTGATCAGACAAATCCTCAGATCAGGGTTTTGAACTATCAGGGACTGAAATCAGGGATCACATTTGGGAAACCCTAAAAATCCCCAGGGAGTCAATCAAAGGTTTCAATCATCCTCAAATAATCCCTATGATAACATCCAATGGAAATTACATCTCAATTCAAGATCCACAGTCATCAATTTCATCAGGTCGACAATTAGGGTTTTTGACCTAATTCACTGAACAACTGACTTTTTAATCAGGACATGGTGCCACAACTCAAACCATGGCTCAATATCCTCTAATACCTCAATGTGATCCATTCATACCATTCATTTGGTGAGGATAGCCTGTTTCATTTGAAATCTCCAGAAACGCGATTCGTCTGAAAAAGTCAACTGTACAAGATCACCATTGACTTTTGGGGAATTTTGGTCAACCATGACTTTTGAAGTTTTAAATCATCAATATATGATATGAGAAGTCATTTGATCAAGAAAAATCAAGAAAATCAATCAAGAATCAAAAAGTCAAAAGTTTGACTTTTCATACTTAGAAAAATTTCTAAGTGTTTTTCATGGTTTTTTCCAAACTTTGGATGGGAATTTCTCAAAATTTCACCTACAAACTGAAAAAAACTTCCAACATGAAAGTTGTAGATTTTGATCCAATAAACAACTTTGACACATATAATTTTTTTCCATAAGATCAACCATTTAAGAGATATGGAGCTTCAAAGTTGGTACTTTTTGAAAACTTCACTTAAAACTTCATTTTTCTCAAAGTTCATGGATCTTTTTCACCCATTTCCTTAAAGGTCTTGAAGAAACTTTCAACTAGAGTTTTGAAGTGTATAACATGAGCTTTCCAAAATGACCAAGAGCATGAAAAAATATGGAGCATAGCTATGGTTTTGAATTTTGCCATTAGTGAGCATTTCACTTGAAATTACAAGCCATTTTTGCCAAAATTATGAACCATTTCACCTTGTGATGCAAGCAATGACATAAACCACCAATAATTGCAAGATATTTCTGGTTTGTAGACAGATTGGAAAGAGATAAGAAGCTTGGCAAGTTTTAACCATGGTTTAAGTTTTAACCATTTTGCATTTAATGCAAATATTCTCTTTATCTCTTAAGCCAAAAACCATCATTGCAAAACCAACTTGCAAAGCCTTGTCACCATATTTCTTGGCCTATAAATAGAGATGGAAATCACATTCAAGAGCACACCAAAACCTCTCAAAGAATTGGTTTTCTCTTTCTTTCTTAAGTTGTAAGTTTCATGAGTTTTCAAAGAGGGAGAAATACCAATTTCCAAACCTTTGAAGTTTTAAGCAAAGTGATGCTTCTAACACTTCCTAAACATCATATGGAAGTTGTTTGAACCATTCACACCTCTCAAAAACACCCAAATCACATAATCACTCTTCAACCTCCATATATGCACAAAGTGAGCCAAAACTTGCCAAAACAAAATCCACTCGTGCATCCATCAAATTTCCACTTCCAACACCTCATATACATCATATAGAAATCATCTAAACCATAAAATAGCTTCTGGTATCGTGCCAATCAAACTCTCTCATTCAAAAAATCAGCAAGCTGCACTTTGATTTGGTCATGGAGTTTCAACAAGTTTCAAAGCAAGTTAGGAGTTGGAACACACTCAAATACACTCAAGGAAGCTAATAGGATCAAAAGTTTGCATCTGGAAGCACTCTCTCAAGTTCTGGAAATTCCAGCGAAGGTAAGTTTTTATGCGTTTTTGAATATCACGATTCATGCATATTTAGCATAAACTTTGAAGATAGAATTGTTCACATGATCATTGCGAAGCTAACTGAATCCATAACTTGCATTAAAATTGACTGTGGCTCGAGAATTTTGAGTTTGTTCAGTTAGGGTTTAATTTGGGATTTCCAAAATTCATGAGCATCTCTGATTGTTAGCTTTAATCGTTTACATCATTGAATTCGTGGTTAAATTTCGAGCAAGATGCATCTTTACTTTGTTAAAAATGATTGAGTTTTGATGGAGTTGGAATCTGGCCGTGGATGAGCTTGGGATAGCCATGGCTCTGTTTCAGAAATAACGATGATGATGATGATGAATAGTGGCGCGTGTTTTAAAACAAAATTCAAATATTTGTTTGTTATATATTTCATTGAACGTGTCTTAATAACAAGCTGCGCGCGCAGCTCAGTTGGTAAGCTTTTGGACTTGAAACCAAAAGGGCGTGGGTTCAAGCCTTGGCTGGCCCATCCCTTATTTTTTTTATCACTTTTTTCTTTGGTTTTTCACAAAACTTCAATTAATTATTTAACTAACCAAATCAATTCATTTTTCATTCATTTTTTACACACCTCTCATTTAATATATATATTTTAAGAATATCAAAAAAAATCATCAAAAAATATTTTATTTGATACATTTTAAATAGTTTTAAAATGACTTGTTTTAAGTAATTTTAATACTTTTAAATACTATTTTTCATTTGATTTTCAAACTTAGTAACTTGTAAATATTTTTTGAAGCAAACCCTGATCATCTAAGTGTTAATTGAAGATAATCTTTTTGTTTATCTTGATTAATTTGACTCCTTTCAAAATTCAAACCGATTTAAAACAAGCGATCGCGATTCTTTTCAAAGACGATGAACCATTTCTCTTTGAAACTTTTGATTAAATCTTTTAATTGATCAATTGATTTTCAAAACGACAGGGGCCTCTCGAATATTAGAGAGTATAAGTCCCTTTCGTCTTTCTTTGTACACTTTTTTTAACAGAAAACTTTTTCAAACCAAAACTTCAAAACAGTTTTTTAACAACAAATCACACATCTTTTTCAAACCATCCACCCTGTTTTATGAAAATAAAACAGGGGCCTCTCGAATATTAGAGAGTATAAGACCCACTCTTTTTCTTTTATACAGTTTTTCTTTGTACAGAAAACTCTTTCAAAACAAACTTTCAAACGGTTTTTCAAACCTCGCGTCTGTAAATAAACAATCAACCATGTTTTTTGTAAATATACCATGGGCCTCCATGTAGGTATAAGCCCCAAGCCCTTTTGTACATACCCATTCCAGTACATGAAATTAGGTATTTCATTGTACGCCTTTTTGTACATATCTCAATTTGATTTTTAACTTCGAACCACAAATCAAAAATGAAGGTTTCTTTAAATCTTCCCAAAAATATACCATGGGCCTCCATGTAGGTATAAGTCCCAAGCCCTTTTGTAAATACCTGTTTAAATAGCTTTGAATAAATTCAAGTGGACCTCTCCCCGAGTGTGAGTCCCGAGCCCTGTGTATACAAATGGATCATGCTTACAGGTATATTTCCTTCATAAACTCCATTATATACACACACTTTGTCATATGTATAACTGTTCATATTTGTTCATGTACTTGTTCATATTTGTTCGTACTTGTTCATATATGTGATTGTGTTATATGCTTATTCAACTTAGTACAACACTAGGTTCCCCATAGCCTCCTATTGGGCTTCGTGCAAAGAATCTCCACTAGTTTAGGTTAGGACATAGAGTATGGTTTCCCGGTGAAATCGCTCTAAGAGCTCAGACCAACTATACCATGCCTCCCCTTGGGCTTTGTACAAACGAGTGACCCTCCCATAGCCTCCTCTTGGGCTTACAATGCAAGGACCCTGGATTGTCCCTCCCATAGCCTCCTCTTGGGCTTACAATGCAAGGACCCTCGGATAGCCTCCTCTTGGGCTTCGTACAAGGACCCACGGGCTTCTTATAAGCATCCCCCAATATCCAAATCAAATACCCTAGGAGATTAGACATTTTTCATCTCTATGCTAGGAGTATCTCTTATATATCATCACAAACAATCAATCAATCAAACTTTTTTGCCACAAGTCTGGCTAATCAATCAAACTTTTTGCCACAAGTCTGGCTAATCAAATCAAACTGTTTTACCACCGTACTGGATGATTAATCAAAGTTTTTGTCACAAGGCTGACTTCATTGAAACTTTTGCCACAAGGCTGGCTGATTAATCAAAACTTTTTGTCACAAGGCTGACTTCATTGAAAGTTTTTGCCACAAGGCTGGTTAAACAACAAAAACATCTTTATCATTCTAAGCACCCTAAGTGGCATGGCCCCGGGCTTATAATGAAAAGATTTTCAAACAAAAACAAACAGATGTATGTGATGATATAGATTAGATACATCTAGCATTTAGACGACATTTGTCTATTTTCCTTTGCTTCCACTAGCATAAGTGGGAACTACGATTGCTCTGACTTTCTCAACATCCCTTTGAGAATACGTAGGCACAAGGTCGATCCTTGGCGAGCAAAACAAAACAAAAAAAACCATTCAAACCTTAGCACCCGTAGACCCCGAGCTACAGATGCTCTGATTCCCTCTAAGGGATATGTATGCAGAGGATCGCGATGATCTTTGCGAGCATAATCAAACAAACACCTTAGGTCCCACCTATTTCACAACAGAACCTTCACCGTAGCATAGAATAAAAAACAATAAAGAACCCTGTAGAGTACTACAGATACGTTGGGTGCTAATACCTTCCCTTCGTATAACCAACCCTCTTACCCAAGATCTCCCCCCACTTTTAGGTTATTGCAGCTTTTTCCCTTTTCCTCCTTTGGAAATAATAAAAAGTTTGGTCGGTACAAAAGAAAAATCATTTTTTTGAGCACTCGAGCCCAAAGAAGGCATCAGGTGTCTCATCCCACAAAAAAGAGGAACAAAACGGTTTTTCGCCCGCGACAGAAAAATGGCGACTTCACTGGGGACCATCTTTTTATTGTTTCCAAAGGAAGGGTTATTTCTAATTATTGTTTTTATTTTAATTTTTGTTACATGTGTGATTCTTTGGTTCTGTTACTTGTGTGGTTCTGTTACAAATGATACATTATGGACAAATCCTAACCCGGATTAAGTACACATAAGAAATTAGGTGGAGGGTATAGTCATGTGCAGGCGCACTTGAGAATCCTTCCGCTCAGTGGAGGTTCCTTGTTGGTAATATATGTTTAGCATGCTTTCGTAGCGAAGACATTATTGCCGCATTGAACTGTAGAAGCTGAGAGACCGTAGAACCCCAACCCATCCTGGCCTTATTAGGACGTGGTGCAGAAACGATCCAGGTGAAGACTTGGATAGTTGTCATGCGGAGAACCACACTCAGACGAGTTTTTCTTGAGAATATTTCTGGCTCATCAGTTTAGTTGTGAAAGCCGGTAATATCCGAAAGAAAAATGTAGACTCTGACGTATCAGTAGAACATGTTGTACAGGTGATTAACTAGATCTATCCCTATTTGGTTCTCTGACCTCATGCTCGTGACGCTGGACCTTTGAACCTGTGTGTACTATGTTTTTGTACCATGTTTGCGTTACCATTACCATGTCTGTTTTACCATGTTTGAATATGTGGCATTCATGCATCCACGCATGCATACATTCAAAAAAAAAAAAAAACCCCATTTTTTCCATAAAAATATGATTTTTCCAAAGATTTAGAGAAATTTTCTTTGCAAACATTTTAGGATTTAGTCATGGAAGAAGTAAAAAGGCATACCAAGAAATACGGTTTCAAAGCGCCTGATGTGGGAAAACTGATAGAGTTAGCATCTTCTGTACAAAATCCTTCTAATTTTAGGAAAAGTTATGGAAAGCTTTTGCCTATCCTGAACACTCATGTTGATGAAGGACTTCTCAAAACTCTGGTTCAGTTCTATGATCCCGTTTACCGTTGTTTTACCTTTCCAGACTACCAGTTGGTACCGACTTTGGAAGAATATGCCAATCTTTTGGGTATTCCTGTGTCTGACAAAATACCCTTCAATGGTTTGGAAGCCATTCCTAAGTCACACGTCATTGCAGCAAGTACCCATTTGAAAAAGTCTGAAGTAGAGAGTAATTGGACTACCAAAGGAAACCTCCCGGGTTTAACCTCACACTTCCTGATAAAGAAAGCCTTTGATTTCATTGAAACTGGTAGCATGATAGCTTTTGAAGCTGTACTAGCCTTGCTCATCTATGGGTTGGTTCTGTTTCCCAATGTCGACAACTTTGTTGATATCAATGCCATAAAGATTTTTCTGATTGGAAATCCTGTTCCGACTTTACTTGGTGACATGTATTTCTCTGTCCATCATAGGAATCGCCAAGGCGGTGGAATCATTGTATGTTGTGCACCTTTGTTGTTCAAATGGATTGTTTCACACTTACCTGAGTCTCCTATTTTCACAGAAAACCGAGAAGGTTTGCGTTGGCCTCGAAGACTTATGTCTCTTACTAATAATGATATCCGTTGGTATACCTTGGCTAGTTGTGGTACAGAAACCATTGATAGTTGCGGAGAATTCGCCAACGTATCTCTCATTGGTACACAAGGAGGAATTAACTACAATCCGATCTTAGCCCGACGACAACTCGGGTATGCAAATTCAGTTAAACCTGTTGGTCTCGCAGTAGAAAGCTACTTCTATCAAGAAAAGGAAGATCCTCAAAGGTTGAAGACAAGAATGATGAGAGCTTGGTACGACGTCCGATGGAAAGAAAAAGGTGAGGAAAGGAATTGCATTGCTACGGACGCCTACACCTGCTGGGTAAAGAAAAGAGCAAAGGAGTTTCAAATGCCTTATGATTATGAAAAACCCATGTCTCTTGTGGTACCTCAACTACCCAATATTCCCATTCCCACTATGAAGGAATACCAAGACACTTTAGCCAAGATGAGGTTAGAGAAAAATGCTTGGGAGCACAAGTTTCGTAGGACCGATATGGAAAACAGAAGGTTGAAGAAACAAGTGAAAGATCACGAAGAAACTCTCTACTGTCAAGATGGATGGCTCATGAGTAAAGATGAGAAGATTCGTCAGAAAGACGCTGCAATCAAGAGGTACATCAAAGAAAGCAAGAAAAAACCTGAAGGTTCAACAAGCAACGCTCCAACTCCTGACGATTGGAAGAATATTGTTGACAAGCTAAAGACCGAAAAGGCCGAATTGAAAGCTTACTATGGGAAAGAAATCATGAAGCTCAAGCTGCACAATGCATTTGGTTCTTCGTCTGATGAAGATGCTTAGGATTGTTTAGCTTTTTATTTATCATTTGCTTTTGTAAGGAGCTACGCTCCAATGTTGTAACATTTCCCATTTATTGAATAAAAGAACAGTTTGTGTTCAAATGTTTGCAAGGAAATAATCTTTAAAAATGTTTGGAAAAATCATAAATTTCTTTTTGCATGCATCATTCTGCATATCGAGTCTGTTGTATAGAGTCTCATCTTTTGGATCTTTCTCCAATAGATCGTCAAGCTGTCGCGTCTCAAAGTTTCTCGACCGCGCTCGCAATCAGATCACAGATACAATACTCGTTCAAGCAGAAGAAGAGTAATGGAACACTCTGAACAAGAGAATATTGAGCTTCGTGGTACAGTGACCACTCTTCAGGAAAAGTTGGAAAGTCTCACTACTCTAGTTGACTCCTTAATGGCCGCACAGAATCAGCCGCCGCCACCTAACAGTCAAGCGACGGTAACATCTGAAGTCACTACTCCAGTTTCTACAGTTGCATTCGGTATTCCATCTTTCTCCATGCCAGAAGGTTGGGGCCCGCCTTTCAGCTTTGGTACAGGTTTCCGTCATAATTTCTCTGGGGTTCAAACAGCTACAACTGAAGCGCCTGCTGCACAAGGCTCGGCGTTTATTCCACATTCAGGGGTAACTTTTTCCCAAATAACTATGGCACTTTCTCAACCCACTATGACAGTTCCGACCCCTACGGTTCACACAGTTCCTTATGGTGGCAATGAGATTTATCATGATCAGGATGATAGCATAAATCAGCGTAATCTTGTGGAAGATCTCCAAGAGCAGTTTAACAAGATGCAGCTGGAAGTTAAAGCTATCCGTGGAAAAGATTTGTTTGGAAAGAATGCCCAGGAACTATGTTTGGTTCCCAGTGTACAAATACCTGCTAAATTCAAGGTCCCTGACTTTGAGAAGTACAAAGGTAGTTCTTGTCCGCAAAGCCATCTTGTGATGTATGCCAGAAAGATGTCTACTTATGCACATAATCATCAGTTGCTTATCCATTACTTTCAAGACAGTTTGACTGGTGCCGCACTGAAGTGGTACACGGGCTTGGATAGCACTAATATTCGAACATTCAATGACCTAGGTGAGGCCTTTGTCCGACAATACAAGTATAACTCAGATATGGCTCCAGACAGAGATCAGCTTCGATCCATGGCTCAGAAAGATCATGAAGCTTTCAAAGAGTATGCCCAACGATGGAGAGAAACCGCTGCTCAGATTAATCCACCATTAAAAGAGAAAGAGATGACAAAGATCTTCTTGAATACTCTCAGTCCGTTTTACTATGAACGCATGATTGCTAGTGCTCCAAGTGATTTCACCGAAATGGTAAACATGGGGATGCGTCTAGAAGAAGGAGTCCGAACCGGACGTCTGACTAAAGAAGGTGGATCTTCAAGTGGAACCAAAAAGTTCGGAAGTGGTTTCCCAAAGAAGAAAGAACAAAGTGTTGACATGGTATCCCAAGGGAGGCCAAGAGGAAATGTCAATCGTCAGCGACAGGTTGCTTCTATCACACCAGTCGTTAACACAACACCGAATCCAGGATTCACTCCTCAGTTTCAACAACAACAGCCTCGACCACAGGCTCAGCAGTTAAACAATAATCAGAATCGAGTACAAAGAGCTCCACAGTTCGATCCGATTCCAATGACCTACACAGAATTGTACCCTGCTTTGGTTGAAAGAGGTCTTGTTCAAACTAAAGCACCACCACCAGTACCTGAGAGACTCCCATGGTGGTACAAAGCTGAGGTCTCATGCCCTTATCATCAAGGAGCACCTGGCCATGATCTTGAGCATTGCATAGCTTTGAAATATGAAGTCCAGAGGTTGGTTAGGTCTAATCTCCTCTCTTTCAGAAATTTGAACCCTAATGTGCAAGCAAATCCGCTGCCCAATCATGGAGGGCATGTTGTAAACATGGTATATGGATGTCCTGGCCAATACCGAGTCTATAATATCAACTTCTCAAGAGCAGATTTGGTACAAATGCACGCTACTCTTTGTCGGGGGCCGAATTTTCGCCAGCATCAATATGGTTCCTGTAGAATATGTTGTGTGGATCCTCACGGGTGTTCGATTGTGAGAAGAGATCTCCAAGTTTTGCTAGATAATGGTACTATTGAGATCTACAGAAATAGGGATGAAAATGAAGTTAACATGATAGGATGTTATCCGCATGAGCTTTTAGTCTCAGATATCAACTCGGAAATGCCTACAGTTAACGTCATCGTTCCTCATTTCAACATGCCTGAGCGCATGGAAGTTACTTACAACAAGCCGAAGGTTCCTATTGCTCCTTTGATCATTTGTCTACCTGGACCTGTTCCTTATAACTCTGACAAGGCAGTTCCATACAACTACAATGCCACAATGATAAAAGATGGACAAGAAGTTCCTTTGCCTACTCTCTCATCTGTTGTAAACATCGCTGATGTGAGTCGAGTAACAAGAAGTGGACGTGTGTATACTCCACTACCTTCAAAGCAGCCTGTTGCTCCTGCATCCGGGCAAAATCCTGTGAATACACCAGTGGGGAACCCTGTGGAAACTCCTGTTAGTAATGCAAACACTGATGTTGGTCAATCCAGTGGAACCAATGTGAATCCTGACTTTGATGAAATTTTGAAACTTATCAAAAGAAGTGAATACAAGATTGTGGATCAGCTTATGCAGACTCCTTCGAAGATCTCAATACTTTCATTGCTTTTAAACTCTGAAGCCCACAGGGAAGCCCTGATGAGAGTTTTGGATCAAGCTTTTGTAGATCATGATGTGACTGTTGACCATTTTGATGGGATAATAGCCAACATAACAGCTTGTAACAATTTAAGCTTCTGTGATGAAGAACTCCCCGAGGAGGGTAAAAATCACAATCTTGCTTTGCACATTTCTATGAATTGTCAGTCAGATTCTTTGTCTAATGTGTTGGTAGACACCGGATCTTCCTTAAATGTGATGCCAAAGACGACTCTTGCTCGCTTGTCTTACCAAGGAATGCCTATGAAGTTCAGTGGTGTAGTTGTCAAAGCATTTGATGGATCGCGAAAATCTGTTATCGGCGAAGTCAACCTTCCCATGACAATTGGTCCCCATACGTTCCAAATCATCTTCCAGGTCATGGACATTCAAGCTGCTTATAGCTGTCTGTTAGGACGACCATGGATCCATGAAGCAGGGGCAGTAACTTCTACGCTCCATCAAAAGTTAAAATTTGTAACAAATGGAAAATTGGTAACGATAAGTGGAGAACAAGCCTTGATGGTGAGCCATTTATCCAATTTCTCTTTCATAAGTGCTGATGATGTGGAAGGAACTCAGTTCCAAGGTCTCTCTTTAGAAGACGAATCTTCCAAAAAGAAAGCATCAATCTCTTCTTACAAAGAGGCGGTAAAAGTAGTGAAAGATGGAACTACCACTGGCTGGGGGCAAGTTGTGATCCCTACCAAGAATGAAACTAGAGCAGGTCTCGGATGTTCACCAACATTCTCAAACTGCACCAAGAAGGATGAAACCCTTCGACCGATTAAAGAAACATTCACTAGTGGAGGATTCCTTAACCCAATTCCTCAAGAGGTTAATGTCCTTATCGAAGAATGCATCGAAGAAGGTCTACCTGATACTGAAGAAGAATGGAAATGTTATCTCAATGAATCGGGATACATATCTCAGGAAGAACCATATCCTCCGTCAGAGAAACCCAAAGGCAAAGAAACTGAGCCTGTTCCTGCAGAGATCTGGGACACCTTGGGACAACCAAGTGGAAAATTTGATTATATGGTGAAATATACTGCACCTGAAAGTTACAAGATTGCGATTGAGGATATCCAACCAACTGGATGGGGAGATTCCTTTGAATATGATAGTCAACCAGAAGAGGTATATCAGCCCTGTCAATTTTCTCAGCAGCCTGAAATTACTGAAGATTTCGGATTTAATGCATCTGCCAAGGTTTATAATCCTGAAGGTGGTTATTATCACATAAATGCCATTTTTGAAGATGAAGGGGAAGATGGTCCCGCAGTTGACTCAGAAAGTGTCGCTGACAATGAGTCTCTTCATCCTGAAGACTGGGAAATACATCCTGAAAATTCTGAAGATTGTGACTCGTCTTATGCTCTTCAAGAAGTGGAAGAAGACCGTTTCAACTCTACAAAGAACAAGGGTGACAAACCAGGACCTTCAAATCCTGCTCGACCAGCGGTCAATGTCAATACTGAAGACAACTCTGGGGAGAATTTTCCTGAATACATAATACACAGAGGAGTTCGTTGCTACTGGAAAGCTGTCGACGTTCCGAATGTTGTTCGCCGCTCAAAGTAATCACCTCGCTGTTATTTTGACCTCCTGCCTAGCCCAAAGCAGAGAGATGTTTTATAGGGCTTTGCTTTTAAATATTCCGCCCAAATAACTTTGTGTATAGGGCTTTGTTTTAAAAGTTTCCCTCTTTGTCCTGCCCAAGGCAAATGAGTTTGTGTTTAGGGCTTTGTTTCAAAAATGAATCATAAATAAAGTGTCATTTTGAATTCCCTACATTATATGTTTTATTTTTTGCTTTTTTCTGGAAATGGTAATCCTAAAAAACCAAAAAATAAATAAAAAAATAGAAACTTTTTCAAAAAAAATCTGCATACACTCCTGCATTCATAAATTTTCTGAAATAGATATAAATCACATGTGCAGATTTACTATTGATAAACCCATTGAATGCAATAACCCTATGCCCTCTCCCAACTTTGAGTTTCCTGTGTTCGAAGCCGAAGAAGAGGAAGAAGAAGAGATTCTGGATGAGATCTCTCGATTACTTAAGCACGAGGAAAGAGCCATTCTGCCTCACAAAGAGCCTTTAGAAAAGATCAACTTGGGTTCTGAAGAAGACAAAAAAGAAGTGACCATTGGATCGCTGCTTGATATTGATGTCAAGAGTAAGTTGACAGACCTTCTCAAAGAATATGTTGACGTGTTTGCCTGGTCCTACCAAGACATGCCTGGGTTGGATACCAATATTGTTCAGCATTACTTGCCATTGAAGCCAGAATGTCCGCCAGTTAAGCAGAAATTGCGAAGGACTCACCCTGATATGGCTAACAAGATCAAAGTGGAAGTTCAAAAGCAACTCGATGCAGGTTTTCTTGTCACCTCTGAGTATCCTCAATGGTTGGCCAACATAGTGCCAGTTCCGAAGAAAGATGGCAAAGTTAGAATGTGTGTTGACTACCGTGACTTGAACAAGGCCAGTCCAAAAGATGACTTTCCATTACCACATATCGACATGTTGGTTGATAACACCGCTAAGTTCAACGTCTTTTCTTTCATGGACGGTTTCTCCGGTTATAATCAGATTAAGATGGCTCCTGAAGACATGGAGAAGACATCTTTCATCACCCCATGGGGTACCTTTTGCTACAAAGTGATGCCGTTTGGATTAAAGAATGCAGGCGCAACTTACCAAAGGGCGATGACTACTCTCTTTCATGACATGATGCATAAAGAAATTGAAGTTTATGTGGACGACATGATAGCCAAGTCCAGCACAGAAGAAGAACATATTGAATACCTTTTGAAGTTGTTTCAACGACTAAGGAAATATCAGCTTCGTTTGAATCCTAACAAATGTACTTTTGGGGTTAGATCTGGAAAACTCTTGGGGTTCATTGTCAGCCAAAGAGGTATCGAAGTAGATCCCGACAAAGTCAGAGCTATTCAAGAGATGCCTGCACCAAAAACTGAAAAGCAAGTAAGAGGATTTCTCGGACGATTGAACTATATCTCCAGATTTATCTCTCAAATGACTGCTACATGTGGGCCAATTTTCAAGCTTCTCCGCAAAGATCAAGGGGTTGTATGGACTGAAGATTGCCAGAAAGCGTTCGACAGTATCAAGGAATACCTGTTAGAACCACCAATATTGATTCCTCCAGTTGAAGGAAGACCACTAATCATGTACCTTACTGTGTTAGAAGAATCCATGGGTTGTATGCTTGGACAGCAAGATGAAACCGGTAAGAAGGAGCATGCCATCTATTACTTGAGTAAGAAATTCACAGACTGTGAGTCTCGTTACTCCATGCTCGAAAAAACATGTTGTGCTTTGGCTTGGGCTTCAAAACGTCTCCGCCAATACATGATCAACAATACTACTTGGTTAATCTCCAAAATGGATCCGATCAAGTATGTCTTTGAAAAGCCTGCATTAACCGGAAGGATTGCCCGGTGGCAAATGCTGTTATCCGAATATGACATTGAATACCGTGCTCAAAAAGCAGTCAAAGGAAGCATTCTCGCCGATCATTTGGCGCATCAACCAATTAATGAATATCAATCTCTCAAGTTTGACTTTCCTGATGAAGATGTCTTGTACTTGAAGATGAAAGATTGTGACGAACCATTACCCGAAGAAGGTCCTGACCCTGGATCAAGATGGGGCCTAATTTTTGATGGAGCAGTAAACGCTTTTGGCAATGGAATTGGGGCAATCATCATCACTCCCGAGGGTACTCATATCCCGTTCTCCGCCAGATTGCTATTTGATTGCACCAACAACATCGCAGAATATGAAGCTTGTATCATGGGTCTCGAAGAAGCCATTGACTTAAGGATCAAGATCCTCGACATATATGGAGATTCAGCCCTCGTGATCAACCAAATCAAAGACAAGTGGGAAACTTACCACCCTGGCTTGATTCCTTACAGAGATTATGCAAGACGTCTGTTGACTTTCTTCAACAAGGTTGAATTGCATCATATACCTCGAGATCAGAATCGAATGGCAGACGCCTTGGCTACTCTATCTTCCATGTTCAAAGTCAATCATTGGAATGATATGCCTACAGTCAGAATTACGCGCCTTGAAAGGCCCGCCTATGTGTTTGCAACTGAAGCAGTCATCGATGATAAACCGTGGTTCCACGACATCAAGCGCTTCCTTCAAACTCAAGAGTACCCGCTTGGGGCATCAAACAAAGATAAGAAAACTCTAAGGAGGCTTTCTGGCAGTTTCTTCCTGAATGGAGATGTGCTATACAAAAGAAACTTCGACATGGTTTTGCTCAGATGCGTGGATAGACACGAAGCAGACATGTTAATGCATGAAGTGCATGAAGGGTCCTTTGGAACTCATTCAAATGGGCATGCAATGTCCAAGAAAATGTTAAGAGCAGGATACTATTGGTTGACAATGGAATCTGACTGTTATAAACACGTGAAGAGATGTCACAAGTGCCAGATCTATGCAGATAAGATCCATGTGCCACCGACTCTACTCAACGTTCTCTCATCTCCATGGCCTTTTTCCATGTGGGGATCGACATGATTGGAATGATCGAACCGAAAGCTTCAAACGGTCATCGTTTCATCTTAGTAGCCATTGATTACTTCACCAAATGGGTCGAAGCAGCATCTTACGCCAATGTTACAAGACAAGTGGTTGTGAGGTTTATCAAGAACAACATCATTTGCCGATATGGTGTTCCCAGCAAGATCATTACTGACAATGGTTCAAACCTGAACAACAAGATGATGAAAGAATTATGTGAGGAATTCAAGATTGAGCATCATAACTCTTCTCCTTACAGACCAAAAATGAACGGCGCCGTCGAAGCCGCCAACAAGAACATTAAGAAAATTGTCCAGAAAATGGTCGTCACTTACAAAGACTGGCATGAAATGCTGCCGTTTGCTTTACATGGGTACCGTACTTCAGTGCGTACTTCAACAGGGGCAACTCCCTTTTCTCTAGTATACGGCATGGAAGCTGTGCTCCCCGTAGAGGTTGAAATCCCATCAATGAGAGTCCTCATGGAGACCAAGTTATCAGAGGCTGAATGGTGTCAAAGCAGATACGATCAGTTGAACTTAATCGAAGAAAAACGTATGACTGCTCTATGCCATGGACAGTTATACCAAGCAAGGATGAAACAAGCCTTCAACAAAAAGGTTCGACCTCGTGAATTTCAAGAAGGCGACCTCGTGCTTAAAAAGATCTTGTCTTTTCAACCAGATTCTAGGGGCAAATGGTCTCCTAATTACGAAGGCCCATATGTTGTCAAAAGAACATTTTCTGGCGGCGCCATGACTCTTGCAACCATGGATGGTGACGAACTCCCATATCCTGTGAATGCTGATGCAGTCAAGAAATACTTTGTCTAAAAAATACAAAAGAACAGCTCGGTAAGTCGAAAACCCGCAAAGGGCGACTTAGGAAAAAATGAGCGTCTCGGTGGACTGAAAACCCGAAAGGGCGGTCCAGGCAAAAATTAGAGACAATAAACAGAAAAAATTCATCCTGGTAGATTGAAAACCTGAAAGGGCAATCTAGGCAAAAATTAGGGATTAATGACAAAGTAACTGCATCAGTCCATACTTCGTCACCTGAAGAGTCTGTACTTCATCAAAGGATCTTCAAGCAAATCATCGCCAATCTGAAGCAACAAGCACAGTTGGAACTCAAAGTTGTTAAGGGAATAGTGGTTATTGCTTTCAATGTAGCCTTTTCCGCATAATTACCATTTCCAACTTTTGTAAATACTCCATGGAATCACGCCTTTAGCTGATTACCATCCTATTAAATAAATTTGAGCCTTGTGCCCATTTGTTTGCAATCTCTAATTTCTTTTAGCTTTCAAAATGACGCTTTAATTGTGTTATTCACTTTTGAAACAAAAAAAAAGAAAAAATAAGTTTTAAATGAATTTACTTTCACTTTTTCAAAATAAAAGCGAAACTTTCCTTTGAGTTGTGAACAACAGAAGGAACATCAACAGCTATCTCCATAGGATGAATCAAAAATTATGATAGGAAAAGCTCTTCTATCCCCAGTGAAGAAGCTCTTCTATCCCCAGTGAAGAAGCTCTCCTATCCTCAGTAACGAAGATTTTCCATCTCCAGTGAAAAGATTCTTCCGTCTCAATGAGAAGAGATGCTTATCTTCCCCAGAGAAGTTTAAAGCACGCAACACCATTCATCACCTGTGTTATCTACACCGTGTTGAAGAACAGTTGCCAAGTATCTGGTTGTATTGCGACGTCGGTCCTTTTCCAGTATATAGTTCATTGTCTGTCAGTATTGTCAGTATGCATGCTACATTCATGACATTCATCATTCATACATATTTGCATCATTCATGCATTTTTG
This sequence comes from Vicia villosa, assembly GCF_029867415.1. Lineage (NCBI taxonomy): Eukaryota > Viridiplantae > Streptophyta > Magnoliopsida > Fabales > Fabaceae > Vicia > Vicia villosa. The sequence continues at coordinate 82,263,076 of NC_081185.1, forward strand.
CATTTTTCAATAATCGCTTGTTCAGGATATATCTATCCCAAAAAAAAAAGGTAAAGAAAAAAGAAAAAAAAAGAAAAAAAAGGGAAAAAAGAAAAAGAAACAGGTATGGGCGTGTCATCTCTCCAAATAGATTGTCACCCATAAGCAAAAAGAACATCTTCTTTCTCCAGTTCCCCACTGAGATCATTCCTCGTGGAAGAAGGTTGCTTTAGTTTCTCCTCTCAAAACAAAGGAGAAAATCCCCATTCGAGTTCATTCCTCATGGGTACAAAGTCTTGATTGACTGTCTCTTTCCAATTCATTCTTGGTTAGAACCTTGTCTTTACCAGAGATTCAAAATCCGATTCCTCAAATAGAGTCGTAAAAAACAGACAATAAGCAATAGCCTCATCATCCGAGCAGCTTATGTCTCTTCCAAAAGACTTTTCCTCTCTAGGAAATCAATCATGAAGACCATTTGACAAATCAGGGCCTTATTACTGTTCACAAGGCTGAATAACCAGTAATTTCCCTAGCAAAGTCTCCAGGATCATTTTATCACTCGGCTGATAATTGATCATGTCTTCAAAACCACTATCACAAGGCTGGTAGTCGGTAACCTTTTGTTCTGGTTATATTATTAAACATGTCTATCCCAATGCTGATAGTCGATAATATTAACCGAACCTTTGAAACTCTTTTTACCTTGTCAAGTCTATCCCCATGCTGATAGTCGGTAATACAGTTTCATACCTTTCACCTTCGCATTATTAACAAGTCTGTCCCTGTGCTGATAGTCGGTAATGTCGGTAGGTAAGCTTTTCTTACAAAGCTATCATTCCCCGGTGAAGCATACACTTGCTTTCCCGAAAAGACAAAACGGATTCTCTTCCTAAAACGGATTGAGACATCCTTCCAGATCTCTTCTCCCCAGTGGAGTCATTTTTTGATATCCCTCGGTAAAGATATCCTTGCATCATTCGCAATTTTGGTATCTTAGGTCCAAAATTTGCGTCTTCTGATATTTAAGTCTCTTCCACCCTATCAAAACGAAGATTTTCAATCTTCATGTCTCAGGTTGAAGAAACTTAAATAGGGGCATCTGTCATACCCCAATTTTTGACCTAAGATACCACCTCATATCATTTGCATATGCATCATTTGCATCTCTAACAAATTGCATAGTTTGTGTTTGCTACTTGTGCTCAGCAGGATTTAATCAGGAAATCACTCATCAGTGCAAATAACAATCAATTAGGGTTTTGTTCCCCCTTCATCTCAAATGAATCATCTTCATCTACAATCAACATTTGGTCCTCAGAGATTCATTTCAACAAGATCAACAGCTTTGAATCGACTGAATTAGGGTTTTGACTGAAGACAGCACACTCCTGACTTTTGCTCAGGATTTGACCTAATGGCTTGGGACATGATATCAAGACCTCAAGTGCATCATTTTGACCTAATCCATTGGCTCATAACATCTCCTACACAAAGATTGATCAGACAAATCCTCAGATCAGGGTTTTGAACTATCAGGGACTGAAATCAGGGATCACATTTGGGAAACCCTAAAAATCCCCAGGGAGTCAATCAAAGGTTTCAATCATCCTCAAATAATCCCTATGATAACATCCAATGGAAATTACATCTCAATTCAAGATCCACAGTCATCAATTTCATCAGGTCGACAATTAGGGTTTTTGACCTAATTCACTGAACAACTGACTTTTTAATCAGGACATGGTGCCACAACTCAAACCATGGCTCAATATCCTCTAATACCTCAATGTGATCCATTCATACCATTCATTTGGTGAGGATAGCCTGTTTCATTTGAAATCTCCAGAAACGCGATTCGTCTGAAAAAGTCAACTGTACAAGATCACCATTGACTTTTGGGGAATTTTGGTCAACCATGACTTTTGAAGTTTTAAATCATCAATATATGATATGAGAAGTCATTTGATCAAGAAAAATCAAGAAAATCAATCAAGAATCAAAAAGTCAAAAGTTTGACTTTTCATACTTAGAAAAATTTCTAAGTGTTTTTCATGGTTTTTTCCAAACTTTGGATGGGAATTTCTCAAAATTTCACCTACAAACTGAAAAAAACTTCCAACATGAAAGTTGTAGATTTTGATCCAATAAACAACTTTGACACATATAATTTTTTTCCATAAGATCAACCATTTAAGAGATATGGAGCTTCAAAGTTGGTACTTTTTGAAAACTTCACTTAAAACTTCATTTTTCTCAAAGTTCATGGATCTTTTTCACCCATTTCCTTAAAGGTCTTGAAGAAACTTTCAACTAGAGTTTTGAAGTGTATAACATGAGCTTTCCAAAATGACCAAGAGCATGAAAAAATATGGAGCATAGCTATGGTTTTGAATTTTGCCATTAGTGAGCATTTCACTTGAAATTACAAGCCATTTTTGCCAAAATTATGAACCATTTCACCTTGTGATGCAAGCAATGACATAAACCACCAATAATTGCAAGATATTTCTGGTTTGTAGACAGATTGGAAAGAGATAAGAAGCTTGGCAAGTTTTAACCATGGTTTAAGTTTTAACCATTTTGCATTTAATGCAAATATTCTCTTTATCTCTTAAGCCAAAAACCATCATTGCAAAACCAACTTGCAAAGCCTTGTCACCATATTTCTTGGCCTATAAATAGAGATGGAAATCACATTCAAGAGCACACCAAAACCTCTCAAAGAATTGGTTTTCTCTTTCTTTCTTAAGTTGTAAGTTTCATGAGTTTTCAAAGAGGGAGAAATACCAATTTCCAAACCTTTGAAGTTTTAAGCAAAGTGATGCTTCTAACACTTCCTAAACATCATATGGAAGTTGTTTGAACCATTCACACCTCTCAAAAACACCCAAATCACATAATCACTCTTCAACCTCCATATATGCACAAAGTGAGCCAAAACTTGCCAAAACAAAATCCACTCGTGCATCCATCAAATTTCCACTTCCAACACCTCATATACATCATATAGAAATCATCTAAACCATAAAATAGCTTCTGGTATCGTGCCAATCAAACTCTCTCATTCAAAAAATCAGCAAGCTGCACTTTGATTTGGTCATGGAGTTTCAACAAGTTTCAAAGCAAGTTAGGAGTTGGAACACACTCAAATACACTCAAGGAAGCTAATAGGATCAAAAGTTTGCATCTGGAAGCACTCTCTCAAGTTCTGGAAATTCCAGCGAAGGTAAGTTTTTATGCGTTTTTGAATATCACGATTCATGCATATTTAGCATAAACTTTGAAGATAGAATTGTTCACATGATCATTGCGAAGCTAACTGAATCCATAACTTGCATTAAAATTGACTGTGGCTCGAGAATTTTGAGTTTGTTCAGTTAGGGTTTAATTTGGGATTTCCAAAATTCATGAGCATCTCTGATTGTTAGCTTTAATCGTTTACATCATTGAATTCGTGGTTAAATTTCGAGCAAGATGCATCTTTACTTTGTTAAAAATGATTGAGTTTTGATGGAGTTGGAATCTGGCCGTGGATGAGCTTGGGATAGCCATGGCTCTGTTTCAGAAATAACGATGATGATGATGATGAATAGTGGCGCGTGTTTTAAAACAAAATTCAAATATTTGTTTGTTATATATTTCATTGAACGTGTCTTAATAACAAGCTGCGCGCGCAACTCAGTTGGTAAGCTTTTGGACTTGAAACCAAAAGGGCGTGGGTTCAAGCCTTGGCTGGCCCATCCCTTATTTTTTTTATCACTTTTTTCTTTGGTTTTTCACAAAACTTCAATTAATTATTTAAATAACCAAATCAATTCATTTTTCATTCATTTTTTACACACCTCTCATTTAATATATATATTTTAAGAATATCAAAAAAAATCATCAAAAAATATTTTATTTGATACATTTTAAATAGTTTTAAAATGACTTGTTTTAAGTAATTTTAATACTTTTAAATACTATTTTTCATTTGATTTTCAAACTTAGTAACTTGTAAATATTTTTTGAAGCAAACCCTGATCATCTAAGTGTTAATTGAAGATAATCTTTTTGTTTATCTTGATTAATTTGACTCCTTTCAAAATTCAAACCGATTTAAAACAAGCGATCGCGATTCTTTTCAAAGACGATGAACCATTTCTCTTTGAAACTTTTGATTAAATCTTTTAATTGATCAATTGATTTTCAAAACGACAGGGGCCTCTCGAATATTAGAGAGTATAAGTCCCTTTCGTCTTTCTTTGTACACTTTTTTTAACAGAAAACTTTTTCAAACCAAAACTTCAAAACAGTTTTTTAACAACAAATCACACATCTTTTTCAAACCATCCACCCTGTTTTATGAAAATAAAACAGGGGCCTCTCGAATATTAGAGAGTATAAGACCCACTCTTTTTCTTTTATACAGTTTTTCTTTGTACAGAAAACTCTTTCAAAACAAACTTTCAAACGGTTTTTCAAACCTCGCGTCTGTAAATAAACAATCAACCATGTTTTTTGTAAATATACCATGGGCCTCCATGTAGGTATAAGCCCCAAGCCCTTTTGTACATACCCATTCCAGTACATGAAATTAGGTATTTCATTGTACGCCTTTTTGTACATATCTCAATTTGATTTTTAACTTCGAACCACAAATCAAAAATGAAGGTTTCTTTAAATCTTCCCAAAAATATACCATGGGCCTCCATGTAGGTATAAGTCCCAAGCCCTTTTGTAAATACCTGTTTAAATAGCTTTGAATAAATTCAAGTGGACCTCTCCCCGAGTGTGAGTCCCGAGCCCTGTGTATACAAATGGATCATGCTTACAGGTATATTTCCTTCATAAACTCCATTATATACACACACTTTGTCATATGTATAACTGTTCATATTTGTTCATGTACTTGTTCATATTTGTTCGTACTTGTTCATATATGTGATTGTGTTATATGCTTATTCAACTTAGTACAACACTAGGTTCCCCATAGCCTCCTATTGGGCTTCGTGCAAAGAATCTCCACTAGTTTAGGTTAGGACATAGAGTATGGTTTCCCGGTGAAATCGCTCTAAGAGCTCAGACCAACTATACCATGCCTCCCCTTGGGCTTTGTACAAACGAGTGACCCTCCCATAGCCTCCTCTTGGGCTTACAATGCAAGGACCCTGGATTGTCCCTCCCATAGCCTCCTCTTGGGCTTACAATGCAAGGACCCTCGGATAGCCTCCTCTTGGGCTTCGTACAAGGACCCACGGGCTTCTTATAAGCATCCCCCAATATCCAAATCAAATACCCTAGGAGATTAGACATTTTTCATCTCTATGCTAGGAGTATCTCTTATATATCATCACAAACAATCAATCAATCAAACTTTTTTGCCACAAGTCTGGCTAATCAATCAAACTTTTTGCCACAAGTCTGGCTAATCAAATCAAACTGTTTTACCACCGTACTGGATGATTAATCAAAGTTTTTGTCACAAGGCTGACTTCATTGAAACTTTTGCCACAAGGCTGGCTGATTAATCAAAACTTTTTGTCACAAGGCTGACTTCATTGAAAGTTTTTGCCACAAGGCTGGTTAAACAACAAAAACATCTTTATCATTCTAAGCACCCTAAGTGGCATGGCCCCGGGCTTATAATGAAAAGATTTTCAAACAAAAACAAACAGATGTATGTGATGATATAGATTAGATACATCTAGCATTTAGACGACATTTGTCTATTTTCCTTTGCTTCCACTAGCATAAGTGGGAACTACGATTGCTCTGACTTTCTCAACATCCCTTTGAGAATACGTAGGCACAAGGTCGATCCTTGGCGAGCAAAACAAAACAAAAAAAACCATTCAAACCTTAGCACCCGTAGACCCCGAGCTACAGATGCTCTGATTCCCTCTAAGGGATATGTATGCAAAGGATCGCGATGATCTTTGCGAGCATAATCAAACAAACACCTTAGGTCCCACCTATTTCACAACAGAACCTTCACCGTAGCATAGAATAAAAAACAATAAAGAACCCTGTAGAGTACTACAGATACGTTGGGTGCTAATACCTTCCCTTTGTATAACCAACCCTCTTACCCAAGATCTCCCCCCACTTTTAGGTTATTGCAGCTTTTTCCCTTTTCCTCCTTTGGAAATAATAAAAAGTTTGGTCGGTACAAAAGAAAAATCATTTTTTTGAGCACTCGAGCCCAAAGAAGGCATCAGGTGTCTCATCCCACAAAAAAGAGGAACAAAACGGTTTTTCGCCCGCGACACTATACAACATACTTATACCATCGTCAAGTCTAATGAGTAACATCATCAAATACCCATTTCATCATCATCATCATCATCAAAGTATTTTTATATACATTAGCATCATTCAAATACAATCAATCATCATCATCATCATTAAAGAGCATCCATGTGTCCACATCAATCATCATCATCAATAAGAAGAACACACATGTATCCACATCATTCCAGCACAAATCAATCAACATCATATAATTCTCAACAAATCATCACATCATAATGTTTTTCAAAACAACATCTTATATTGTCACATTTCATCATATATGTCAACAATACACCATCCAATTAAACAAATCGTCACATGATTAATATTTCAACATAGCATGTATTTAACATACCTCATCACATATATGTACAATACATCATTCACCAAGAAATAAAAATCATATTTAAAAATAATTGGATCCACACCTCATTCCATCATTTAAACACGTAGGCTATCTCATAAGATTCATCGTGCTCGAAACGGCACTAAAAACGGACCTACGGTTCGAAAGTTACATATCATTTAACTTTTCCAAGAAAACAACTAACGCTACGGCACGCGGCGCAACCAAGGTTTGCGACGCGACCTGAACCACACAAACGCGTTCGCGGCGCAACATATGCACGCGGCGCGAAACGAGAAAACAAGTACGCCTTCACGGCACCAACACTGGGACGCGGCGCGAACTGGCGATTTCACAGACTAACGGGTCTGCGTCAGATCCTGCGATCTCACCCAATCTGAGTCCAAAACTGACTCTAAACATCATATACCGGCAGTTAATCATCAATTGCATCATTATTCATCATCACACATCAAAACAACACATAATCAACCAATAATCCATGCAATTTTCATCAATTCATAACCTCCCTAAACCTAACATATAGTCCAATTGACTCAATAACATCCCTAATCAATATTATTATCTAAGAACACGATAATAGATGATAACCGGAGAGTCCCCCCTTACCTTAGCCAAAGATTCTCGATTGGTTCTTTTCCTCTTTATTCCTCTTCACGTACCATCTTTCCAATCTCTCGTCTCCTCTGCTCTGCTTTTCACGTTCCTTTTTCCTTTCTCCCAATTTTCCTTATTTTTATGAAAAATAACATTTTAATTAGTAAAGGGCTTTACTAACATAGCACCCCCTCTTTACTAACACCACACTTGGCCCAATAACCCATCTCATAATTCTTTCCAAATAATTCCACAAAATACCGAATAATTCCAAATAATAATTTAATTTCTGATTAAATTAAAATTAGAAAATATGGGGTGTTACATAACATGTCTCGACATCTGTCAGGACATCTTTTCTTAGTAGCATGTTAGAACATCTTCCATAACATTTGTAGTTAACAATATTTTAGCAAAATTGTGTCAATCCTAAAACCAAGGTTCTAACACTCTCCCCATTTCGAAAAATTTTGCTACAAAAAACAAAAGCTCAAACTTACAGGCAGAGGAATAAAACCACAAAGACAACTGCACAACGTATCAGAGATAGAGCAGTTACCCAAAATAAGCTACATGTTAAACATGTAAACTTTGTACATGAGGAAGAAGATGAGTGATACTCCCCATTAACTCAGTGTACACAAGGAAGAATATGCAAAACTCTCCCCTAAAATACAAAACCAATTCTCATTATAGAGAGACAAATCTCCCTCTCAAGAGGAAGAATCACCTTTATTGGAATCACAAGAGAACTAGTCTGAACATAGCATTGAATCATCCTAGTTCAACATATTAGAAGAACATGCAGCAGAAGCAGCATACATAACTCAGAGCACAAGACACAAAGACATGCATGATCAGGATGTTAAAACATCCTACACAACATTATGCACACACAATAAAGAAAAACAGACTTAGCGGTAGAAGCAAACAAAAGCAACACACACAAAAGACAAACTCAAGACTCACTCCCCCCCCCCCCCAAATTGTTGGATTCACAATTTAGAGACAAAAAAAACTTATACTGGACTCACACCACTTTTTCTCCCCCCTTTTTTAGCCAAAAATTGACAACCAAGGAGTAAAAGAAAAAGAAAAAAATACAGAACACACTGTATTTTCAAAACAGAAGGAAACACTTAACAAAGGACACTTACCTAAAGGAACAAACTAAGGGTTCAAAAAAAAACTGATTTTTTTTTGTATTAGATAGCATAAAATAGCTATCAAACACTACCTTCAGAGTCCATATCATTGACATGAACCTTATCAGTATCTGAGTCTGAATCAAGTATTTGATCATGTTTTTTTTATATATTGAGGGACTAATAAGTGCCAAAATGTGTCACTATTTTGAGTATATAATTGTGGCACTTATCGATTCTATTCTTTGGGTTTTTGTAATAAAATCTCGACTTTTGTGTATATATGTGCATACTTGAGTTTTGATTCGATTTTGTGTACCGTTTGATAGTTTTTCCTTTGTTTTATTGATATTATTGCATATCAGAACCTCGAGAAATAAAGTGTCGAAGGCACGACTTTGATTATGCAGTTTTGGAGAAAAATAATGGAAATTCTGCAGAAGCTCGCTCAGCCAACCTGAATCACGCTTGCATAGGCACAAGATAGAGAAAAGCATATTTTCTTAGCTCGCTTAGCGCGGTTAGCTCGCTAAGCGAGGTTATGTTTAGTGTTCTTGATATTTTAGGGAATAAGTGTAGTTCGCTTAGCATGATTAGCTCGCTAAGCGAGCCTGCGTAGATTTTGCTTTATATTCTTTCATTTGTAACATTCTTAGGTTATGGGGTTTTGGGGATTTTTGCTCCCAAACTTTATCACTCTCATTTATAGGTTAGATTAGGTTAGAAAACAACTATGGAGCTTGCATTTGGATGACTGGAGATGGATTGATCGTTGAACGGAGCTGACAAACTGGGAGATCTTCGATTCATTTCTCTTCCTCTTTGTGTTTTCTCTTATAGTTGGGTTTTTTGTATGTATTTACTTTGAAATCATGTATATTTGTTGCCCATGGCGTTATATTTAATCAGCTTTACAAATCTGTGTTGATTATTGTCCTGGATTTTTGCTCTGTGTTCGAGATTTGGGTTGCTTTAGAGATATACTTCTTGAATCCTTATCTAGGATGATTATCTGGTAGTTTTTGAACTCTAGAAATAGATTTAGGGCTAACAATCTTTATGGGTGTCGAAGCCTAATGCTTATGTGTTTGTTGTGTCGGTTGAGAGATTGTCGATACAATTGATATGAATGTCTGATGTGTTGTTGAGGTTGGCTGAGAGATCGTCGCCGAGATGATATAGTAGCTCTCTCTACTTTGGGTTAGAAATGACTTAGGATGTGAGCGATCTTGGGTGACATTGACAAGTATTGTAGGTTGAGTATAACTAGTCGATAAGTTTATGTTTGTGAGAAGTAGATTGTATGCAATGCTTGATAAATCTTATCTTTCCGAAGAATGAATTCTTTTGTGTTGATATTTAATTTTCTGTTTTTATACTTTTGTTCATTCAAAACCGAGTTCGAAACCATAGAAACCGTTGAATGGCATTGTACACCATTATTTATGGACACAATAATTCCCGGATAAATATTTTCAAATCTTTTGTTGCTTGCCGCTATGCCTGCTTCAACAAAATGGCGTCGTTGTTGGGGAATGGTTGTTAGAATTGCATCACAATAGTTCATGTGGTTTTGAGCTTTGTATATAACTTATATATTGTATATTTTCACTTGTATATATATTACTTGTACATGTTTACTTGTTTATGTTTACTATAAATATTTACGTGTATATGTTTACATATAAGTATACTTTTGTTGGTGAATGTTGATGAAACATGTTGATCTCATATTAGCTCTTTAATTACAAATATTCACTTTTCAACTTGTGCATCCAACTTTCTCTTTTGGTATGATAATAGTTGTATTTGTTCATACTTGTATAGTTGTGTTTTCTTTTATGTCCGTGTAATTGTTGTATATATTTGTATTCGTAACGTTTGTTGAGTGTTTTTGTTAGGACGCTTTCTTTAGGTTTACACGGTGAGACATCACCATGGCATTACGAGAGGAGGTTAATTTTGAAGCACGATAAAATAATAAAGGCGTCGAGCTAACAACGTTAAACAAGCGCTTGTTGGGAGGCACCCCAACGGTTGTAAGTTTTGTTTAATTTTCTGCATATGAGGTATTTAGGTGAGGCGGAGAGTGACTGGAAGAGCTGTTGCTATTCTGGTTTTTCTGGTTTTTCCTGTCATCGCTTAGCGAGTGCAAAAAAATGCAGAATTCTTGCTTTGTTCCAGTGGGGTTCCTATTCCACTTGGTTCACTCCTTTTTCCCACTCTCACCAAGGCTATTTAGTAGTAGATACTAGTTTTTTTTCTAATCCTTTTATTGGTTGCTTGGAATCAAATTTTGGTCTAGTAATCGAATATTTTTGAGGTGATTCTCCGAAGCTTGAGTGTTTTAACTTGCGGGTGTATGGTAGGATATTGTTTTTGAAGTTGTATCATTCAAGGTACTCATTTATCGCTTTCTATAGCATAGCATATTTAGGAAACTTTTCATTTGTACAATTACCATATAATCCATTCTTTGTGCATTACTTGTTTGTTGGTTGAATCATTTTAGTTCCCAAACCATAAATGTGAGGAAGCTTCCCATTGTTCATATATGTTGGAGACCACAATCTTTGTTTTAACTGGATTTTATTATGCTTAATCTTTTGTTTATGTTGATTTTGTTAGAACAAGATTGAGAATCTATGTTCAGAATCTAGTTTTGATGATAACAAGCATATATTTTATGAGTAACAATTTTATTACTAATGGTTTCATTTAGTGTGCAGATATTATATTATGCTTATACAGGTTGCATCAGAATCACGGAAACTGAATCAGATATGAAAGAAGAATCAAACATTCAGAAGATAGAAGAAAACTAAAAGTCGTCATATCAAATAAAGGCGTAATCAGAAAGTATATCACAAGTTGCAAGAAAATGGACAAGAAAGATTAGCTGCAAGAAGCTTTGCAACATTAGAAGATCACGAACGCAGAAAGATAAGAAGATCTGAAGTTACAAGTTTTGAAGCTACAACAAAGTGACATGCAAAATACAAACATCAACTTAAGTCACGTACAAGCCAGTGAAGAACCTACAGCTCAGCATATAAAATTGAGTAAAATACAAAGAGCTAAGAATCAAAGGGAGAGCCGTTAGAAACATCATCACGTGCAAAACTATTAAAACATTTAAAAGGAACAACTTCCAAGGTTAAAAGAAGAAGCAACCCACATACAGCGCATTGGAAATACAAGCGTAACCAAAAGAAACACGTCATCCACTATAATCATCAGGTTAAAGATAAGGTTCTGCCAAGAACAACACTTGTCACAAAAGGCCCAATCAATACGAAGCATTCAAATCCATACTCAACCAGATTGCAACGACTACATTCCAACGGTAAACACTCATCAAGCTATAAATAGAACCAATCTTCAAACTTGATGTGAATGGAGTGACCACTATGTATGAAATCCATTCATCCTTCACAGAGTGAGAAATTAATCTATACAGAATGTAGATTGAGTGATTATCCATCCCTTGAATGAATCCGAAGAGAAAAAGACAATATCCATTAAGGATCATCCATGGAGATAAGAAGAGAGTGTGCAACCAAAGATATATTCTGCACAAAAGAAGAAGAAAGAATCTGCAGAATACATCTGTGTATTTGTAGATGAAGAAGCTGAGCATGAAAGCATAAAGGAAGACATATGAAATCATGCATCAGAAGTTATACAAGAGGCAACACATACTCAGTATGTGATGAATTAATCCATAGTGTTGTTATACACTAATCATCAGCCTAAGTGAAGAAGACATTAGAAGAAGAAGAAGCTAACTCTGTTGTTAAGCAAGCATGCTCCATTGGAGACTATGAAATATACGCATACTTGATCAATGCCTAAATTGTTCATGTTGAATAACAGAAGTAACTGAATACATAGAGTTGTTGCTCGATAGTAATTCAGGTATACTGATGATCATTAACATGCCATCAAGCTGTAACAAGCTTTATGATCATAATTGAAGAAGGAGGAGCTGAAGACCAATATGAAGAAGCACATAAAACAGAACTGTTGTTCTGAATCTACTTAAGGAAGAAGAAGCACAAGAAGCAATTCAAATAAGAGTTATTTCTCTTTATCTACTTACAGGAGAAGAAGATGATGATCATTCTAAAGAAGCATTCTCAATAAGGGATGTGTCTCTTAATCAGCTTTCAGAAGATAAAAGAGATTAAGCAAGAAGCATCAAACATAAGATCTGAGTCTCTTAATCTGCTTATGAGAAGAAGGAGAAGATCTCAATCAGAAGATAAAATAAGAAGACTACAAGTTCTGTTATAACTTGTAATATAATGTAAAACACATATAGTTGTTGCTCGTAGTGTGTAAACATCTTAGGAACTTCTGATAGATTTTTTAGGCACCAGAAGTGACTTCCAGTCAGAGTGTCGTAAACATATGTGCTTAAGATAGGAGAGAATCTGCTTGAATAAGAAGCACTCTTGTAATCTCCAGTAGACTGGTGAACGTTGTAAGAGAGATACGAACTGACTCTTCTTTTGCTTTTGAGTTTTGAAAATCAGAGAGTCGCCACCGACTTTTATTTTATCCAATTAAGGAAAGGTTTATAAAAGAAACAGAAAAAGACCTTTAAGAGATTTTGGGTAAGGGGGTAGGTTATACAAAGGGAAGGTGTTAGCACCCTTTGTATCCATGGTTATCCATGGGCTCTTAATTGCTTAGCTCACTTGTTTGAATCATTTGTCTTGCCTTGAAATGCTTGTATGTGGTTTTAAAATACCTTTGTAAATTGGCTTTGTAATGATCCTTGTGCGGATGTATACAAAGTGTTTTATCTTTCGAAAGATGTTTTGAAAAAAGAGCTTTAACTTTGTAATGATCCTTGTTTGGATATATACCAAGTATTGTCTTTTTTGAAAGTTTTATTTTGAAAAACAATGATATATGAGACATTTGTTTGTTTTGATTTGAGCAAGCAATTAGGAGATCTACCCTAAGTTTATAAGGTCCTTTCCTATTTCTTTTAGAAAATTCTCCTTTTACCGGATGTAAACAAAAGTTTGAATTTGTATTTGAAACAGTAGAATTTTAATTTTGGAAAAGAGTAACAGAGGGATTACCCTAAGAGGTGCAAGTGTGATTGTGTTTTGATTCAGATATTTTTATCTTTGAAGTTAGTGACCTAACGCTTCAGTTATTATCTTTGACATACACGCAGTTTTATATGTACGGAATTTAAAGTGCGGGAATGTAAAATGCGGAAAGTAAATCTACGCTATTATATCGATTGTGCGGGAAATGTAAACTACGCTATTTACATGATTTTGACAACCTATACACTTATCTATGAATTTAAATTGCAATAAGATAAAAGGAAGTATTTTTGGATTTTTTGTATGGTTGATTTTAATTAGAATTAATGCATAATTAATTTAATTAAAATGAGAAAAGGTAGAAATAAAATTTAAACCTAAAAATTAAGTCTAAAATATGTTCATATTGCTTGTTAATTAATTTTAAAGTAAAACTAATTTTTTAGGATTTTTTGAAGTTGTTTTGAAAATTGTTAAGTTAATTAACATATAATTATGCAAATAATTATACATATATATTAAACTTGAAGAGAAAAATATTCTAAATATGTACAAAATTAGCTTACAATATATAAACTTAATTTAATAAAAAGAAAATATTTTTTTTCTGATTTTTTGATGGTTTAAAAATATTTAAAATGAAATATTTGAAGATATATTGATTAATTAAACAAAATATTTTAATTATTAAGAAAAATAAAATATTTTTATGTCAAAAATTAAAACAATATTTTATCAACCTAAAAATATTTTTATTATATTTTTTTGATTTTTGAAATTATTTTAAATTAATTTTTTAAAGAAAATAAAACAAAATAGAAAATATTTAATATATGTAATCTGGTGTGGTGCTATTCTGAGGGAGCATGGTGTGGTTGTGTGTTTTGGCGCGTTGAATGTGTTGTTATATTAATCCAGTGGCTCAGATTGTAGGTCACATGATAGTCTTGGAAAGAGAGAATCATTGGATTTGTGTGGTGACCAAAGTCAGACTGGGCCCACCATATGCTGCATGGACCAATGATAATTGAGAGAAAATGAGTTGAAATGTTGACCAGCCAGCCAAACCATGCCACGCGAGCAGAGAGAGAGACCAAGTCTGACCAGCGAACCACGCTTGGACGCGTGGTCGTCTTCTTCCTTCGTCCCATGCAGCTTTTTTCTTCATGCAAATTATGGCAGTTAAAACCGTCGTTATTTGCTTCGCAGAAACGCCATAATTTGCATGAACTTATAACCTGCACAAATGGAATCAACAAAAAACAAAACCAGCCCAGATCCACTTAAAATTTCCTCCTGAACATGAATATGGGGTTAGTTTCTTCATTTGAGCATGTTAAATATGAAAACGAAAAGATTGAAGCTTTGAGCTTCAAATATGGCACACCATGGTTCAGGGCTTATGGCTTCCATATAGCACGTTCAATCTCCTCTAAATGGTGTCAGAAACAAATTAGAGTGATCATATTATGTTGACACAAACATTAATATAGAAAACGAAAGCTATACATGTATGTTTATGGAAAACACTATGCACGTGTTATGACTCTCATGGGACCATATGAAGGGTTCATGCTTACTCTATATGATCTCAGAAGATGATTGAAAAGATCTGTTTTGATTGATAATAGCTTTTACAAAGGAAACGAAAATTACAAGTGTTTAGATATTTGTGAGTTTTTTGATGTTTGTGGCTATTCTTTTGGGAATGATTTCGTGTCTCCCTTTTTGTTAAAGTGTCTTGAGCTATTTATGAGCAAGGAAGTGCTGCAAATTGAAGCTAAGAAGCATTGATTGCTTTGTTGAATTTTTGACTTTTTTAATAATATAAAGCTTTGAATTCAAGCAACCATGGCTTGATTTTCTTCACCCTCTTGCTCTAGGCCTGCTGTACCATCTCTTTGTGGCAGAGTTGAATCAATTTTGAGGGCTTTAGCTTGATATCAAAGCAACATAACATTATCTTGCACCATTTCTTTTTTAATTTAACTTTAAATGTAATAAAATTAAACCAAAAAAGAAATAAAAATGTTATGGGCCTTAGGTTGGTCGTGGGAGGCCCTTAGCAACATTAGAATCATGTTTGGATCATGAAAACTTGGCCCTTTTTGGAAAAAAAACATTTTTGATCAATGTTGGTTTCATGCATTTTCCCAAAATATAGCCAACTTCAACAAGGCATAAATCCCTCAATTTTTATCATATGAAGGAGTTCTTGTACTTTATAGAAACCTCAAGATGTCCTCTACAAGCCACTTTGGAAACTTTTTTTCATTTGGAGAAGTTATCTTGATGTTATGGCATTTGACAAAAAACCACTTTTTGTTGACCTTGAAAATGACCTGTAATGTCTGAGCTCATATTTTTCAAATGGTGAATCCAATGACCATGGGACCAATTGCATTTGAAAGATAATTGAATTTCCTTCAAAACAAGCTTTGGTTGGAATTTTTTGAATGAACGAGGAGAGAGTTATGGCCGGTCAAAGTTCAGTTGACTTTTTAGGAGAAAACCCTAATTTTGAAACTTAGGGTTTTGTTGATTTTTGATCTTTCCTTGATGAATTATGATCAACCAATGATCAAATGATGAATCTTTTGACAAAATATGGATGTTGACAAAAAATTTCATTTTTGACTGTCTGTTGACTTTTCGGTCAAACTGGTCGTCTGTTGACTGTTTGAGCTGCTGACTATGCGTCTGAGCGATTTGAAGTTTGAAAATTTGTATGGTGGTATTTTGAGATATATGGAGGTCCATGAAATCCATTTGAGGTTTCAAAAAACTTGTTCTCCTGAAAAAAAAAACAAAAACCCTAGTTAAGGACTGTTTGTGTAGGAGACAGTTAAGCGTACCTGATTTTTGTGCAGTGCTGAGTCTCTGCTGATCATGTAATTATCAGAAGACTTCTAGAACAAAAATATTGGAATTTTGAAATGCAAAAAGATTGATTTGATTGATGGTACAAAACACGGAGAATCTTGCTGTCAGCGGGTTTGACGGTCAACTGGCTGTTCGGGTATTAACGTAACAGTTAAAGTGAAAATTCAACAATTTAAAGTTAATTTTTTCTTTTTGTTTTTTGTTGTGTTAATGGTGAAAATTTATTTACATGAGTTGTTAGAAAAACACAGACATAATAAATAAATAATATATACTGTACGCGAACAAAATTACCGATAATAACCTTGAAAAATATTTAAGGCACAGAAAAATAAATATTTAACTGGCAGAAAACACACAAAATATTATCTGGATAATTAAACTACAGTACGACAGATAGTACGACATTTAATACTGACAGTACAAATATTACATAATATAATGAACAGTACGACAAATAAACGGTACATTATTTGAAAACAAAAGATACGACAAACTTTAAAAATGACGATTAAAAACCCATGCTATAAACAACAGCATATTGATGATTGGGAGTGTAAACAACCCAGGTCCGTATTTTTTAGGACTGTGCAGACAGAAAAAGGACATGATCACCACCAAGACAGTGATGACCATAAGAAAACACGTATCCATCCACTTTGCCATTTTGCCGGGGAAGAAGAGAAAATAAATATGAGGTAGAAATTTGAGAGATGAGTTGAAATTTGATGTGAGAATTTATGGAAAAAATGAGAGGTATTTATAGAGTGAAAAGAAGGATAGAGACGTTGGGGAATGAAGTGATTCCGTACAAAAAAGGAAAATTTGAGTGGTAGTAGGATTTTAAAGAAAGTGTATGGTAGTGTTTGAAAAGAGAGATGTATAGAATAAAGTTAGGATTTGATTTTGAAAGAAGAGATTTGAAAAGAAGGGAAAAGATTTTGAAAATAATAGAATATAGTACAAAAATTAGTGGGAAACAAAAACTAATAATAATTTACTCGTTACCAGTACAGTCTGAATCCCCGGGCTCTGCGCCTGCAAAATTTAATTCTGTACCAATTGCGTCAGTACTATTTATCTGCAAATAAATCTCAAATAAACAGCGTGTGTGAAGTGATAAATAGTACTTGGCGTTTGTATAAGAATAAATTCAACAGCGAACCAAAATACCGTATAAGAAAAATTCTAAAAACCGAGTATTCATAAAATCAGGATGTTTGTGAAATAAAATCCAAGATTATATGAAACTCCTAATTTTTAGACAGAAGTCTGTTGTCTTCTTCTTGAAAAAGATGCGGGCAAATTTTGGGGTATAACAGTTGCCCCTATTCAATCTTCTTAAACCTGATTGGAATCTGAAGGTAGAAGATGATTGAATATTTAGATGCCCTGTAAATTTGCACTTACCTCCCCCGGAAGTGATGCTGAAATTTGTCTTTGAATGTTGTCTGAGAAATGTTGCTGGCAGATCGAGACATTACCTGAGATGGGCTTTCAGATGCCATCTGGCAAATGTGTTGATGGTTTGTTCATCATTGATTATATATTGATGAAGGATTTGAAAACCTCTACGTTGACCGTTTCGGAACCGTCCGAGGTTACCGCTTTGAATCTTGGAGGCTGATCGTTACGGAACTGTCCAAAGTTTTCCGCTTTAGATTTTGAAAGTTGATCTATGTAGAACCGTCTGAGGCATCAGCTTTAGATCTTTGAAGGTTGATCGTTGTGGAACCGTCTGAGGTATCCGCTTTGGATCTTGAATATTGATCGTTGTGGAACCGTCTGAGGTATCCGCTTTAGATCTTTGAAGGTTGATCGTTGTGGAACCGTCCAAGGTATCGACTTAGATCTGTGAGTAGATCATTAAGGAACCGTCTGAGGTATCGACTTAGATCTGTGTTGCTTGTTTTTTGAGTTGATAGGTTTTTTGAAAAGAAAGATCCCTTTAGAGTGAATCTTTGGCTTAATTATATCTGAGAGGGATGTTCGTCTGAATAGAATCCAGAGGAACACTGTATGTGATTGAGAACAAATCTGCTGAGGATATTCGTCCACCTAAAAAAATCAAGTTAGTGACATGCAATGTTATGATGCATGTAATGTATATGTTGAGATTCTCAATCTAAATGAGAATCGTGCATGTTATGTATGCGTTTGTCATGAAACATTATATGCTGTGTATGAATATGCGTATGATGTATGACTTATGCAATTTAGAGCGTATCAAACTTCTGGTTGGGAAAATAAATCCCTGCTTGCTATTTTGGAAACGAAAGCATTGTGATCGTTGATGATCTTTGCTATCTTGTTCGAGTATACTCGGCTGGGGAACCTTTTTACGGACCAGGGTACTTTGTTGAGGGATCTTTGACTACCGCTTGGGGATGAAGGTAATTTGAAAGTTCTGATTTTGATGCACCTTAAGAAAGATGCGTAATCCTCCGATGCACTATTTGACCAAGCCTTGGTGTGGAGGATCACACTTTCTGGGGATAGTGATCTTGAACAGCCCTGCTGGGGAATAAGGTTTCTCGAATCACTTCGTTGGAGAGAAAAATCTCATTGAGGAATTTGCTGAGAAATGCATCTCTGTTGGGGAGCTTTTCTTCTGATGCTGGTTTCGGGATGATGTCCAGATGATTGGGACATTACCTGAATACTATTCTTGTTTTTCTTATAAACATCAGTCATATTCAAATGCATATGTTCATTCAAAATTATCATTGGGGCGTTTACGTATTCAAAACAGAAAAAGTGAAAACATTGATTTTGAGCATGAGCTGCATTGATTTTTGAAAAAGAGCCATAATAGGCTGATTAGTACAAGGAGACAAAAATCCTAGTAGTAGGAAATTGTCATAAAGCTTTGAAAAGTATTTATAAAGAGAAATAGCTATGTGAAAACAATCCAGTCAAGTTTCAATTCTGCTATTGCCAATCTGTCTTTGAGTATCTCATCCATCACTTGTTGGAAGAAAATGATTGGACTGATTGGTGCCTTTGATGTGCTGAACCTTGAAGGTGAGTAGGTAGCCAAACGGGACATAGTCGTACGCTTTATTCCCTAACTTTTGCCTAGGCCGCCTTTTCAGGTTTTCAGCCTACCGGGATAATTATTATTTAGTCTCTAACTTTTGCCTGGATCTCCCTTTCAGGTTTTCAATCCACCGAGACGCTCATTTTTGCCTAAGTCGCCCTTTTAGGTTTTCAACTTAGCGAGTTTTTCTTTAAGCGAAGTACTTTTTGACTATGTCCGCATTTACAGGGTGTGGGAAATCTTCGCCGTCCATAGTGGTAAGCAACATGGCTCCGCCGGAGAATACTTTCTTGATTACAAACGGTCCCTCATAAGTGGGAGTCCACTTGCCCCTGGGGTCACCTTGTGGTAGGATGATGCGTTTGACAACCAAATCACCGATTTGATATGCCTGACTTTTGACTTTCTTGTTGAAGGCTTTGATCATACGCTTCTGGTACAACTGACCATGACAAATAGCCGCAAGCCTCTTCTCATCAACCAAATTTATCTGGTCCAACCGAGTCTGAATCCAATCGTCTTCATCTAGATCGGCTTCTTTCACAATCCTTAGGGAAGGAATCTGAATTTCAATGGGAAGAACTGCCTCCATACCATAGACTAAGGAGAATGGAGTTGCCCCTGTTGAAGCACGCGCTGACGTGCGATAACCATGAAGAGCAAAAGGTAACATCTCATGCCAATCTTTGTAGGTTACTGTCATCTTTTGTATGATTTTCTTAATGTTTTTGTTGGCAGCTTCCACGGCGCCATTCATCTTTGGTCGATATGGAGAGGAATTATGATGTTTGATTTGGAACTGTGTGCAGAGTTCAGTAATCATTCTGTTGTTCAAATTTGTGCCATTGTCTGTGATGATCCTTTCAGGGATGCCATACCAAAAAATGAGATTATGCTTGATAAACCGGGCCACAACATTCTTGGTGACTGAAGCAAACGAGGCTGCTTCTACCCACTTGGTGAAGTAGTCAATAGCGACCAGGATAAAACGATGTTCGTTGGAGGCAGTAGGCTTGATTTCTCCAATCATTTCAATACCCCACATTGCAAAAGGCCAAGGAGCCGTCAGGACGTTTAACGGGACTGGAGGTACATGTACTTTGTCGGCATATATCTGGCATTTATGACAAGTTCTGGAGTGATGATGGCAGTCTGTCTCCATGGTAGACCAGTAATAACCTGCACTTAAGATCGTTTTAGCCACTGTATGTCCACTTGAATGAGTACCAAAAGCACCATCGTGTATGTCTTCCATAATCTATTCTGCTTCCTTCTTGTTTACACAACGAAGCAAAGTCGAGTCATGGTTGCGTTTGTACAAGATTCCATTACTTAGAAAGAATTTAGCAGCAAATCTTCTTAGAAACTTTCTATCGTTAATGGATGCCCCTTCAGGGTACTCCTGGACTTTGAGATATCTTTTTACTTCATGGAACCATGGTTTTTCTTCCACTCCTTCGGTATCAATCTCATTGCAATAGGCTGGTTCATTTTGTCTGTAAATGGTGATCATTGGCGCCTCATTGTCCCATCTGACTTTGAACATAGATGACATGGTAGCTAGGGCATCAGCTAGTTGATTTTCTTCGCGCAGGATATGTTCAAAAGTGATTTCTTCAAAATAAGGAATCAAACTCAGCACATATTCTTTGTAAGGAATTAGATTCGGGTGCTTCGTGTCCCATTCCTCTTTGACTTGATAAATTACAAGTGCCGAGTCTCCGTAGACCTCCAGGAACTTGATTCTTAGATCGATTGCAGCTTTGAGACCCAGAATACATGATTCATACTCGGCTATATTGTTAGTGCAGTTGGAGCATAATCTAGCAGTGAATGGTGTATAACCTCCTGCAGGGGAAATGATCACAGCTCCGATGCCATTGCCAAGTGCATTAGAAGCTCCATCAAAAACCATAGTCCATCGGGATCCTGGCTCGGGTCCTTCCTCCGGTCCTGGTTGTTCGTGGTCAGTAACTAGCATAATGTCTTCATCTGTGAAGTCAAAGTTTAACGCTTGATAATCATCCACTGCTTGATGAGCCAGATGATCAGCTACCACACTTCCTTTGATTACTTTTTGTGAAGTGTACTGGATGTCATACTCTGTTAAGATCATTTGCCATCTTGCTATTCTTCCAGAGAGAGCAGGTTTTTCGAACACATACTTGATAGGATCCATTTTGGAGATCAGGAAAGTGGTATGGTTTAGCATATACTGTCTTAGTCGGCGAGCCGCCCATGCTAAGGCACAGCAAGTTTTCTCGAGCAGTGAGTATCTTGTTTCACAATCGGTAAACTTTTTGCTAAGATAGTAGATTGCATGCTCCTTTCGGCCAGACTCGTCATGTTGCCCCAGTACACACCCCATTGAATCTTCTAACACTGTTAGGTACATTATCAGAGGTCTTCCTTCCACTGGTGGTAACAAGATTGGTGGTTTTTGAAGATATTCTTTGATCTTATCAAAGGCTAACTGGCATTTGTCGTTCCATCTTTCCACTTGATCTTTCTTCAACAGTTTGAAGATCGGCACACAAGTAGTAGTCATATGGGCAATAAATCTGGCTATGTAATTCAGACGTCCCAAGAATCCTCTGACTTGTTTCTCAGTACGGGGTATAGGCATTTCTTGAATGGCTTTGACCTTAGCAGGATCAACTTTAATACCTTTGCTGCTGACGATGAAACCTAAGAGTTTACCGGATCTTACTCCAAAGGTACACTTGTTCGGATTCAGTCGCAACCTGTACTTCTTGAGTCTGTCAAACAGTTTGTGCAGATGACCTAGATATTCTTCTTCGATGTTGGACTTTGCAATCATATCATCGACATAAACCTCTATTTCTTGATGAATCATATCATGGAACAGAGCTACCATTGCACGCTGATATGTTGCTCCTGCATTCTTTAAACCAAAGGGCATTACTTTGTAACAAAAGGTTCCCCAGGGTGTTGTGAAGGTTGTTTTTTCCATGTCTTCGGGCGCCATCTTGATTTGATTGTACCCTGAGAATCCATCCATAAAGGAGAATACCTTGCATTGTGCAGTATTGTCAACCAGTACATCGATGTGAGGTAAAGGGAAATCATCTTTGGGGCTTGCCCGATTCACATCTCTGTAGTCTACACACATTCTGACTTTCCCGTCTTTTTTAGGCACAGGCACTATGTTAGATATCCATGGAGGATAACTCACAACTTTTAGAAAGCCAGCATTGAATTGCTTCTCAACCTCGTCTTTGATCTTCTTGGACATATCGGCCCTACTCCTCCGCAGTTTCTGCTTAACTGGAGTGCTACCTTCTTTGATTGGCAGGCGATGAACCACAATATCCGTGTTAAGGCCAGGCATATCTTCATAGGACCAGGCGAATATCTCAACATAGTCTTGTAACATTTGAATCAGTCTTTGCTTGACACTTTCCTCTAGGTCAGCCCCTATCTTGACTTCTTTCTTTTCTTCGTCACTGCCCGAGTTGATAACTTCAATTGGCTCTTCATGCGGCTGTATAGCTTTTTCTTCTTGTTCTAATAGTCTTGCAAGTTCCCTTGGTACTTCACAATCTTCCTCACTTTCGTCCTCAGTTTGGTAGATCGGATTTTCAAAGTCATGATTGGCAATAGCAGAATCGTTATCAATAGGATCCAGAGTGAATGTGAATCTGCATTTATTATGTGGGTGTGTGTAAGAACACATAGCTATTTGAAAATGAATAAAGCAAAGAAAGAAAAAGGATCACAAAATTTGAATATGCACACGTCCCATGATTTTATTGAATGAACATGATCATGATATGACAAACCCTTATAAAAAGGACCAGTGTGCTTCGGGCAAGGCACCTGGATTTTAAGTTCATGGTTCGATAGTACAGGAACCATTTTTATCTTTGCACATATAAACAACGAAAACAGGAAATTGCATTTACTCCTGATCAAAGGAGATAACATCTTCAGCTTCCCAGTTCTTCAATCCTTTGTTGTGAGCAGGGAGTATCCAGCTGCTCCAGTTGCAGCTGTCTTCTTCGTCTTCCACAGCATTGATTTCTTTGGTGGGGAAATGAGCTGTTGATCCTTCGGGATGAGCAAGATACTCTGCTGGATACGAGAGCCCAGGCTGAGATACCTCTGTTGGCTGAGCGAGATACCCGATAAGATCGTCCCATCTAGTTGGAATGATGTCTTTGAGGGAGACTTATGCATTCTGGGGAGCAACGTATTGCATCAGGAAATCATTCTCATTATTTGGTGCTTCCCAGACTTCTTCAGGAGCAACAGGGCTTGTGAATGTCATATTGTCTTTGAAATGGTTGTCCCATCCAGTTGGGGTGATGTCTTCAATAAGGATCTGCGAGCTCAGGGGAGCGGAATACTTCACCATAAAGTCATACTTACCACTTGGTTCTCCTAGTGTATCCCAAACTTCTTTTGGACTAGGTGGGCTTTGGTATTGCTCAGTAATGGAACTTGTGAAACTTTTGCAATCTTCAAACTGATCACCCCATCCAGTTGGGACGATGTCTTCAATGGCAATAAAAGAACTCTGAGGTGCAGTGTATTTTACTAGAAAATCATACCCGCCGCTTGGTTCTCCCAAAGTATCCCAAACTTCCATGGAAACAGGTGGAACTTCATTTAGATATTGCTAAATAATATGGTTCAAAAACACTCCCTCGTCTTCAATAGCATTCACTCCTTGGCTGATGAAATGTGACATTAATCCTCCAGAACGAGGACTTTGATCGTTCTTTTGAATTCCATTAGCATAGCCCAGACCTAGCTTATCGAACTTGTAAGGTACATCGAGGAGCTGTCCCCATACTGTGCAACCACCTTCTTCGATCACAGATTTGGCGTCTTTGAGAGAAGCCATAGTTGGAGTTATTTTTGTAGCAGGAGTAGCAGAACTGTGTTTGGCAGTAGAGACATCTGGAGGGACCACCTCAAAAGATTGGCAGGGAGTTTCGATGAATTCTCCATCCATCTCAACATACTTGGAGTTACTCAGGTGGCTAACCACATATTCTTCTTCGCCATAAACTGTGACGACCTTACCTTTTACCGGATACTTTAACTTCTGATGCAGGATAGAAGTTACAGCATTTGCCCCATGTATCCAAGGGCGTCCTAGTAAACGCGAATATGCTGGATGGATTTCCATTACGTAAAAGGTAGAATCAAAGATCTGAGAGCCAACCCTGATTGGGAGCTTCACTTTTCTGTACACTATTCTTGTTGACCCGTCGAAGGCTCTTACCACAACATCGCTTGGTTGTAACACAACCCCTTCGAAGTCAAGTTTTTCCAGTACTGCTTTTGGTAACACGTTCAAAGAGGAACCGTTATCTACCAGCACATGAGACAGAGTGGTGCCGTTACATTCAATAGAGATGTGCAGGGCTTTATTGTGATTTTTCCCAGCAGGGGTTAAATCAGCATCAGAGAAACCGAGACCGTTATTGACTGTTAGACTGGCAACACAATTTTCGAATTGATCGACTGAAATCTCCTGTGGTACAGGAGCAGCTTTCAGGAACTTCATCAGGGCCTTGGCATAAGCTTCTGAATACTTTAGCTGAGACAGCATTGAGATTTTTGAAGCAGTGTGCCCCAGTTGTTCGACAATATTGTCATAAAGCTTTGAAAAGTATTTATAAAGAGAAATAGCTATGTGAAAACAATCCAGTCAAGTTTCAATTCTGCTATTGCCAATCTGTCTTTGAGTATCTCATCCATCACTTGTTGGAAGAAAATGATTGGACTGATTGGTGCCTTTGATGTGCTGAACCTTGAAGGTGAGTAGGTAGCCAAACGGGACATAGTCGTACGCTTTATTCCCTAACTTTTGCCTAGGCCGCCTTTTCAGGTTTTCAGCCTACCGGGATAATTATTATTTAGTCTCTAACTTTTGCCTGGATCTCCCTTTCAGGTTTTCAATCCACCGAGACGCTCATTTTTGCCTAAGTCGCCCTTTTAGGTTTTCAACTTAGCGAGTTTTTCTTTAAGCGAAGTACTTTTTGACTATGTCCGCATTTACAGGGTGTGGGAAATCTTCGTCGTCCATAGTGGTAAGCAACATGGCTCCGCCGGAGAATACTTTCTTGATTACAAACGGTCCCTCATAAGTGGGAGTCCACTTGCCCCTGGGGTCACCTTGTGGTAGGATGATGCGTTTGACAACCAAATCACCGATTTGATATGCCTGACTTTTGACTTTCTTGTTGAAGGCTTTGATCATACGCTTCTGGTACAACTGACCATGACAAATAGCCGCAAGCCTCTTCTCATCAACCAAATTTATCTGGTCCAACCGAGTCTGAATCCAATCGTCTTCATCTAGATCGGCTTCTTTCACAATCCTTAGGGAAGGAATCTGAATTTCAATGGGAAGAACTGCCTCCATACCATAGACTAAGGAGAATGGAGTTGCCCCTGTTGAAGCACGCGCTGACGTGCGATAACCATGAAGAGCAAAAGGTAACATCTCATGCCAATCTTTGTAGGTTACTGTCATCTTTTGTATGATTTTCTTAATGTTTTTGTTGGTAGCTTCCACGGCGCCATTCATCTTTGGTCGATATGGAGAGGAATTATGATGTTTGATTTGGAACTGTGTGCAGAGTTCAGTAATCATTCTGTTGTTCAAATTTGTGCCATTGTCTGTGATGATCCTTTCAGGGATGCCATACCAAAAAATGAGATTATGCTTGATAAACCGGGCCACAACATTCTTGGTGACTGAAGCAAACGAGGCTGCTTCTACCCACTTGGTGAAGTAGTCAATAGCGACCAGGATAAAACGATGTCCGTTGGAGGCAGTAGGCTTGATTTCTCCAATCATATCAATACCCCACATTGCAAAAGGCCAAGGAGCCGTCAGGACGTTTAACGGGACTGGAGGTACATGTACTTTGTCGGCATATATCTGGCATTTATGACAAGTTCTGGAGTGATGATGGCAGTCTGTCTCCATGGTAGACCAGTAATAACCTGCTCTTAAGATCTTTTTAGCCACTGTATGTCCACTTGAATGAGTACCAAAAGCACCATCGTGTATGTCTTCCATAATCTGTTCTGCTTCCTTCTTGTTTACACAACGAAGCAAAGTCGAGTCATGGTTGCGTTTGTACAAGATTCCATTACTTAGAAAGAATTTAGCAGCAGATCTTCTTAGAAACTTTCTATCGTTAATGGATGCCCCTTCAGGGTACTCCTGGACTTCGAGATATCTTTTTACTTCATGGAACCATGGTTTTTCTTCCACTCCTTCGGTATCAATCTCATTGCAATAGGCTGGTTCATTTTGTCTGTAAATGGTGATCATTGGCGCCTCATTGTCCCATATGACTTTGAACATAGATGACATGGTAGCTAGGGCATCAGCTAGTTGATTTTCTTCGCGCGGGATATGTTCAAAAGTGATTTCTTCAAAATAAGGAATCAAACTCAGCACATATTCTTTCTAAGGAATTAGATTCGGGTGCTTCGTGTCCCATTCCTCTTTGACTTGATAAATTACAAGTGCCGAGTCTCCGTAGACCTCCAGGAACTTGATTCTTAGATCGATTGCAGCTTTGAGACCCAGAATACATGATTCATACTCGGCTATATTGTTAGTGCAGTTGGAGCATAATCTGGCAGTGAATGGTGTATAACCTCCTGCAGGGGAAATGATCACAGCTCCGATGCCATTGCCAAGTGCATTAGAAGCTCCATCAAAAACCATAGTCCATCGGGATCCTGGCTCGGGTCCTTCCTCCGGTCCTGGTTGTTCGTGGTCAGTAACTAGCATAATGTCTTCATCTGTGAAGTCAAAGTTTAACGCTTGATAATCATCCACTGCTTGATGAGCCAGATGATCAGCTACCACACTTCCTTTGATTACTTTTTGTGAAGTGTACTGGATGTCATACTCTGTTAAGATCATTTGCCATCTTGCTATTCTTCCAGAGAGAGCAGGTTTTTCGAACACATACTTGATAGGATCCATTTTGGAGATCAGGAAAGTGGTATGGTTTAGCATATACTGTCTTAGTCGGCGAGCCGCCCATGCTAAGGCACAGCAAGTTTTCTCGAGCAGTGAGTATCTTGTTTCACAATCGGTAAACTTTTTGCTAAGATAGTTGATTGCATGCTCCTTTCGGCCAGACTCGTCATGTTGCCCCAGTACACACCCTATTGAATCTTCTAACACTGTTAGGTACATTATCAGAGGTCTTCCTTCCACTGGTGGTAACAAGATTGGTGGTTTTTGAAGATATTCTTTGATTTTGGAAAAGAGTAACAGAGGGATTACCCTAAGACGTGCAAGTGTGATTGTGTTTTGATTCAGATATTTTTATCTTTGAAGTTAGTGACCTAACGCTTCAGTTATTATCTTTGACATACACGCAGTTTTATATGTACGGAATTTAAAGTGCGGGAATGTAAAATGCGGAAAGTAAATCTACGCTATTATATCGATTGTGCGGGAAATGTAAACTACGCTATTTACATGATTTTGACAACCTATACACTTATCTATGAATTTAAATTGCAATAAGATAAAAGGAAGTATTTTTGGATTTTTTGTATGGTTGATTTTAATTAGAATTAATGCATAATTAATTTAATTAAAATGAGAAAAGGTAGAAATAAAATTTAAACCTAAAAATTAAGTCTAAAATATGTTCATATTGCTTGTTAATTAATTTTAAAGTAAAACTAATTTTTTAGGATTTTTTGAAGTTGTTTTGAAAATTGTTAAGTTAATTAACATATAATTATGCAAATAATTATACATATATATTAAACTTGAAGAGAAAAATATTCTAAATATGTACAAAATTAGCTTACAATATATAAACTTAATTTAATAAAAAGAAAATATTTTTTTCTGATTTTTTGATGGTTTAAAAATATTTAAAATGAAATATTTGAAGATATATTGATTAATTAAACAAAATATTTTAATTATTAAGAAAAATAAAATATTTTTATGTCAAAAATTAAAACAATATTTTATCAACCTAAAAATATTTTTATTATATTTTTTTGATTTTTGAAATTATTTTAAATTAATTTTTTAAAGAAAATAAAACAAAATAGAAAATATTTAATATATGTAATCTGGTGTGGTGCTATTCTGAGGGAGCATGGTGTGGTTGTGTGTTTTGGCGCGTTGAATGTGTTGTTATATTAATCCAGTGGCTCAGATTGTAGGTCACATGATAGTCTTGGAAAGAGAGAATCATTGGATTTGTGTGGTGACCAAAGTCAGACTGGGCCCACCATATGCTGCATGGACCAATGATAATTGAGAGAAAATGAGTTGAAATGTTGACCAGCCAGCCAAACCATGCCACGCGAGCAGAGAGAGAGACCAAGTCTGACCAGCGAACCACGCTTGGACGCGTGGTCGTCTTCTTCCTTCGTCCCATGCAGCTTTTTTCTTCATGCAAATTATGGCAGTTAAAACCGTCGTTATTTGCTTCGCAGAAACGCCATAATTTGCATGAACTTATAACCTGCACAAATGGAATCAACAAAAAACAAAACCAGCCCAGATCCACTTAAAATTTCCTCCTGAACATGAATATGGGGTTAGTTTCTTCATTTGAGCATGTTAAATATGAAAACGAAAAGATTGAAGCTTTGAGCTTCAAATATGGCACACCATGGTTCAGGGCTTATGGCTTCCATATAGCACGTTCAATCTCCTCTAAATGGTGTCAGAAACAAATTAGAGTGATCATATTATGTTGACACAAACATTAATATAGAAAACGAAAGCTATACATGTATGTTTATGGAAAATACTATGCACGTGTTATGACTCTCATGGGACCATATGAAGGGTTCATGCTTACTCTATATGATCTCAGAAGATGATTGAAAAGATCTGTTTTGATTGATAATAGCTTTTACAAAGGAAACGAAAATTACAAGTGTTTAGATATTTGTGAGTTTTTTGATGTTTGTGGCTATTCTTTTGGGAATGATTTCGTGTCTCCCTTTTTGTTAAAGTGTCTTGAGCTATTTATGAGCAAGGAAGTGCTGCAAATTGAAGCTAAGAAGCATTGATTGCTTTGTTGAATTTTTGACTTTTTTAATAATATAAAGCTTTGAATTCAAGCAACCATGGCTTGATTTTCTTCACGCTCTTGCTCTAGGCCTGCTGTACCATCTCTTTGTGGCAGAGTTGAATCAATTTTGAGGGCTTTAGCTTGATATCAAAGCAACATAACATTATCTTGCACCATTTCTTTTTTAATTTAACTTTAAATGTAATAAAATTAAACCAAAAAAGAAATAAAAATGTTATGGGCCTTAGGTTGGTCGTGGGAGGCCCTTAGCAACATTAGAATCATGTTTGGATCATGAAAACTTGGCCCTTTTTGGAAAAAAAAACATTTTTGATCAATGTTGGTTTCATGCATTTTCCCAAAATATAGCCAACTTCAACAAGGCATAAATCCCTCAATTTTTATCATATGAAGGAGTTCTTGTACTTTATAGAAACCTCAAGATGTCCTCTACAAGCCACTTTGGAAACTTTTTTTCATTTGGAGAAGTTATCTTGATGTTATGGCATTTGACAAAAAACCACTTTTTGTTGACCTTGAAAATGACCTGTAATGTCTGAGCTCATATTTTTCAAATGGTGAATCCAATGACCATGGGACCAATTGCATTTGAAAGATAATTGAATTTACTTCAAAACAAGCTTTGGTTGGAATTTTTTGAATGAACGAGGAGAGAGTTATGGCCGGTCAAAGTTCAGTTGACTTTTTAGGAGAAAACCCTAATTTTGAAACTTAGGGTTTTGTTGATTTTTGATCTTTCCTTGATGAATTATGATCAACCAATGATCAAATGATGAATCTTTTGACAAAATATGGATGTTGACAAAAAATGTCATTTTTGACTGTCTGTTGACTTTTCGGTCAAACTGGTCGTCTGTTGACTGTTTGAGCTGCTGACTATGCGTCTGAGCGATTTGAAGTTTGAAAATTTGTATGGTGGTATTTTGAGATATATGGAGGTCCATGAAATCCATTTGAGGTTTCAAAAAACTTGTTCTCCTGAAAAAAAACAAAAACCCTAGTTAAGGACTGTCTGTGTAGGAGACAGTTAAGCGTACCTGATTTTTGTGCAGTGCTGAGTCTCTGCTGATCATGTAATTATCAGAAGACTTCTAGAACAAAAATATTGGAATTTTGAAATGCAAAAAGATTGATTTGATTGATGGTACAAAACACGGAGAATCTTGCTGTCAGCGGGTTTGACGGTCAACTGGCTGTTCGGGTATTAACGTAACAGTTAAAGTGAAAATTCAACAATTTAAAGTTAATTTTTTCTTTTTGTTTTTTGTTGTGTTAATGGTGAAAATTTATTTACATGAGTTGTTAGAAAAACACAGACATAATAAATAAATAATATATACTGTACGCGAACAAAATTACCGATAATAACCTTGAAAAATATTTAAGGCACAAAAAAATAAATATTTAACTGGCAGAAAACACACAAAATATTATCTGGATAATTAAACTACAGTACGACAGATAGTACGACATTTAATACTGACAGTACAAATATTACATAATATAATGAACAGTACGACAAATAAACGGTACATTATTTGAAAACAAAAGATACGACAAACTTTAAAAATGACGATTAAAAACCCATGCTATAAACAACAGCATATTGATGATTGGGAGTGTAAACAACCCAGGTCCGTATTTTTTAGGACTGTGCAGACAGAAAAAGGACATGATCACCACCAAGACAGTGATGACCATAAGAAAACACGTATCCATCCACTTTGCCATTTTGCCGGGGAAGAAGAGAAAATAAATATGAGGTAGAAATTTGAGAGATGAGTTGAAATTTGATGTGAGAATTTATGGAAAAAATGAGAGGTATTTATAGAGTGAAAAGAAGGATAGAGACGTTGGGGAATGAAGTGATTCCGTACAAAAAAGGAAAATTTGAGTGGTAGTAGGATTTTAAAGAAAGTGTATGGTAGTGTTTGAAAAGAGAGATGTATAGAATAAAGTTAGGATTTGATTTTGAAAGAAAGAGATTTGAAAAGAAGGGAAAAGATTTTGAAAATAATAGAATATAGTACAAAAATTAGTGGGAAACAAAAACTAATAATAATTTACTCGTTACCAGTACAGTCTGAATCCCCGGGCTCTGCGCCTGCAAAATTTAATTCTGTACCAATTGCGTCAGTACTATTTATCTGCAAATAAATCTCAAATAAACAGCGTGTGTGAAGTGATAAATAGTACTTGGCGTTTGTATAAGAATAAATTCAACAGCGAACCAAAATACCGTATAAGAAAAATTCTAAAAACCGAGTATTCATAAAATCAGGATGTTTGTGAAATAAAATCCAAGATTATATGAAACTCCTAATTTTTAGACAGAAGTCTGTTGTCTTCTTCTTGAAAAAGATGCGGGCAAATTTTGGGGTATAACAGTTGCCCCTATTCAATCTTCTTAAACCTGATTGGAATCTGAAGGTAGAAGATGATTGAATATTTAGATGCCCTGAAAATTTGCACTTACCTCCCCCGGAAGTGATGCTGAAATTTGTCTTTGAATGTTGTCTGAGAAATGTTGCTGGCAGATCGAGACATTACCTGAGATGGGCTTTCAGATGCCATCTGGCAAATGTG
This sequence comes from Vicia villosa, assembly GCF_029867415.1. NCBI lineage: Eukaryota > Viridiplantae > Streptophyta > Magnoliopsida > Fabales > Fabaceae > Vicia > Vicia villosa. The sequence continues at coordinate 82,295,100 of NC_081185.1, forward strand.
TTGATGGTTTGTTCATCATTGATTATATATTGATGAAGGATTTGAAAACCTCTACGTTGACCGTTTCGGAACCGTCCGAGGTTACCGCTTTGAATCTTGGAGGCTGATCGTTACGGAACTGTCCAAAGTTTTCCGCTTTAGATTTTAAAAGTTGATCTATGTGGAACCGTCTGAGGCATCAGCTTTAGATCTTTGAAGGTTGATCGTTGTGGAACCGTCTGAGGTATCCGCTTTGGATCTTGAATATTGATCGTTGTGGAACCGTCTGAGGTATCCGCTTTAGATCTTTGAAGGTTGATCGTTGTGGAACCGTCCAAGGTATCGACTTAGATCTGTGAGTAGATCATTAAGGAACCGTCTGAGGTATCGACTTAGATCTGTGTTGCTTGTTTTTTGAGTTGATAGGTTTTTTGAAAAGAAAGATCCCTTTAGAGTGAATCTTTGGCTTAATTATATCTGAGAGGGATGTTCGTCTGAATAGAATCCAGAGGAACACTGTATGTGATTGAGAACAAATCTGCTGAGGATATTCGTCCACCTAAAAAAATCAAGTTAGTGACATGCAATGTTATGATGCATGTAATGTATATGTTGAGATTCTCAATCTAAATGAGAATCGTGCATGTTATGTATGCGTTTGTCATGAAACATTATATGCTGTGTATGAATATGCGTATGATGTATGACTTATGCAATTTAGAGCGTATCAAACTTCTGGTTGGGAAAATAAATCCCTGCTTGCTATTTTGGAAACGAAAGCATTGTGATCGTTGATGATCTTTGCTATCTTGTTCGAGTATACTCGGCTGGGGAACCTTTTTACGGACCAGGGTACTTTGTTGAGGGATCTTTGACTACCGCTTGGGGATGAAGGTAATTTGAAAGTTCTGATTTTGATGCACCTTAAGAAAGATGCGTAATCCTCCGATGCACTATTTGACCAAGCCTTGGTGTGGAGGATCACACTTTCTGGGGATAGTGATCTTGAACAGCCCTGCTGGGGAATAAGGTTTCTCGAATCACTTCGTTGGAGAGAAAAATCTCATTGAGGAATTTGCTGAGAAATGCATCTCTGTTGGGGAGCTTTTCTTCTGATGCTGGTTTCGGGATGATGTCCAGATGATTGGGACATTACCTGAATACTATTCTTGTTTTTCTTATAAACATCAGTCATATTCAAATGCATATGTTCATTCAAAATTATCATTGGGGCGTTTACGTATTCAAAACAGAAAAAGTGAAAACATTGATTTTGAGCATGAGCTGCATTGATTTTTGAAAAAGAGCCATAATAGGCTGATTAGTACAAGGAGACAAAAATCCTAGTAGTAGGAAATTGTCATAAAGCTTTGAAAAGTATTTATAAAGAGAAATAGCTATGTGAAAACAATCCAGTCAAGTTTCAATTCTGCTATTGCCAATCTGTCTTTGAGTATCTCATCCATCACTTGTTGGAAGAAAATGATTGGACTGATTGGTGCCTTTGATGTGCTGAACCTTGAAGGTGAGTAGGTAGCCAAACGGGACATAGTCGTACGCTTTATTCCCTAACTTTTGCCTAGGCCGCCTTTTCAGGTTTTCAGCCTACCGGGATAATTATTATTTAGTCTCTAACTTTTGCCTGGATCTCCCTTTCAGGTTTTCAATCCACCGAGACGCTCATTTTTGCCTAAGTCGCCCTTTTAGGTTTTCAACTTAGCGAGTTTTTCTTTAAGCGAAGTACTTTTTGACTATGTCCGCATTTACAGGGTGTGGGAAATCTTCGCCGTCCATAGTGGTAAGCAACATGGCTCCGCCGGAGAATACTTTCTTGATTACAAACGGTCCCTCATAAGTGGGAGTCCACTTGCCCCTGGGGTCACCTTGTGGTAGGATGATGCGTTTGACAACCAAATCACCGATTTGATATGCCTGACTTTTGACTTTCTTGTTGAAGGCTTTGATCATACGCTTCTGGTACAACTGACCATGACAAATAGCCGCAAGCCTCTTCTCATCAACCAAATTTATCTGGTCCAACCGAGTCTGAATCCAATCGTCTTCATCTAGATCGGCTTCTTTCACAATCCTTAGGGAAGGAATCTGAATTTCAATGGGAAGAACTGCCTCCATACCATAGACTAAGGAGAATGGAGTTGCCCCTGTTGAAGCACGCGCTGACGTGCGATAACCATGAAGAGCAAAAGGTAACATCTCATGCCAATCTTTGTAGGTTACTGTCATCTTTTGTATGATTTTCTTAATGTTTTTGTTGGCAGCTTCCACGGCGCCATTCATCTTTGGTCGATATGGAGAGGAATTATGATGTTTGATTTGGAACTGTGTGCAGAGTTCAGTAATCATTCTGTTGTTCAAATTTGTGCCATTGTCTGTGATGATCCTTTCAGGGATGCCATACCAAAAAATGAGATTATGCTTGATAAACCGGGCCACAACATTCTTGGTGACTGAAGCAAACGAGGCTGCTTCTACCCACTTGGTGAAGTAGTCAATAGCGACCAGGATAAAACGATGTCCGTTGGAGGCAGTAGGCTTGATTTCTCCAATCATATCAATACCCCACATTGCAAAAGGCCAAGGAGCCGTCAGGACGTTTAACGGGACTGGAGGTACATGTACTTTGTCGGCATATATCTGGCATTTATGACAAGTTCTGGAGTGATGATGGCAGTCTGTCTCCATGGTAGACCAGTAATAACCTGCTCTTAAGATCTTTTTAGCCACTGTATGTCCACTTGAATGAGTACCAAAAGCACCATCGTGTATGTCTTCCATAATCTGTTCTGCTTCCTTCTTGTTTACACAACGAAGCAAAGTCGAGTCATGGTTGCGTTTGTACAAGATTCCATTACTTAGAAAGAATTTAGCAGCAAATCTTCTTAGAAACTTTCTATCGTTAATGGATGCCCCTTTAGGGTACTCCTGGACTTCGAGATATCTTTTTACTTCATGGAACCATGGTTTTTCTTCCACTCCTTCGGTATCAATCTCATTGCAATAGGCTGGTTCATTTTGTCTGTAAATGGTGATCATTGGCGCCTCATTGTCCCATCTGACTTTGAACATAGATGACATGGTAGCTAGGGCATCAGCTAGTTGATTTTCTTCGCGCGGGATATGTTCAAAAGTGATTTCTTCAAAATAAGGAATCAAACTCAGCACATATTCTTTGTAAGGAATTAGATTCGGGTGCTTCGTGTCCCATTCCTCTTTGACTTGATAAATTACAAGTGCCGAGTCTCCGTAGACCTCCAGGAACTTAATTCTTAGATCGATTGCAGCTTTGAGACCCAGAATACATGATTCATACTCGGCTATATTGTTAGTGCAGTTGGAGCATAATCTGGCAGTGAATGGTGTATAACCTCCTGCAGGGGAAATAATCACAGCTCCGATGCCATTGCCAAGTGCATTAGAAGCTCCATCAAAAACCATAGTCCATCGGGATCCTGGCTCGGGTCCTTCCTCCGGTCCTGGTTGTTCGTGGTCAGTAACTAGCATAATGTCTTCATCTGTGAAGTCAAAGTTTAACGCTTGATAATCATCCACTGCTTGATGAGCCAGATGATCAGCTACCACACTTCCTTTGATTACTTTTTGTGAAGTGTACTGGATGTCATACTCTGTTAAGATCATTTGCCATCTTGCTATTCTTCCAGAGAGAGCAGGTTTTTCGAACACATACTTGATAGGATCCATTTTGGAGATCAGGAAAGTGGTATGGTTTAGCATATACTGTCTTAGTCGGCGAGCCGCCCATGCTAAGGCACAGCAAGTTTTCTCGAGCAGTGAGTATCTTGTTTCACAATCGGTAAACTTTTTGCTAAGATAGTAGATTGCATGCTCCTTTCGGCCAGACTCGTCATGTTGCCCCAGTACACACCCCATTGAATCTTCTAACACTGTTAGGTACATTATCAGAGGTCTTCCTTCCACTGGTGGTAACAAGATTGGTGGTTTTTGAAGATATTCTTTGATCTTATCAAAGGCTAACTGGCATTTGTCGTTCCATCTTTCCACTTGATCTTTCTTCAACAGTTTGAAGATCGGCACACAAGTAGTAGTCATATGGGCAATAAATCTGGCTATGTAATTCAGACGTCCCAAGAATCCTCTGACTTGTTTCTCAGTACGGGGTATAGGCATTTCTTGAATGGCTTTGACCTTAGCAGGATCAACTTTAATACCTTTGCTGCTGACGATGAAACCTAAGAGTTTACCGGATCTTACTCCAAAGGTACACTTGTTCGGATTCAGTCGCAACCTGTACTTCTTGAGTCTGTCAAACAGTTTGTGCAGATGACCTAGATGTTCTTCTTCGGTGTTGGACTTTGCAATCATATCATCGACATAAACCTCTATTTCTTGATGAATCATATCATGGAACAGAGCTACCATTGCACGCTGATATGTTGCTCCTGCATTCTTTAAACCAAAGGGCATTACTTTGTAACAAAAGGTTCCCCAGGGTGTTGTGAAGGTTGTTTTTTCCATGTCTTCGGGCGCCATCTTGATTTGATTGTACCCTGAGAATCCATCCATAAAGGAGAATACCTTGCATTGTGCAGTATTGTCAACCAGTACATCGATGTGAGGTAAAGGGAAATCATCTTTGGGGCTTGCCCGATTCACATCTCTGTAGTCTACACACATTCTGACTTTCCCGTCTTTTTTAGGCACAGGCACTATGTTAGATATCCATGGAGGATAACTCACAACTTTTAGAAAGCCAGCATTGAATTGCTTCTCAACCTCGTCTTTGATCTTCTTGGACATATCGGCCCTACTCCTCCGCAGTTTCTGCTTAACTGGAGTGCTACCTTCTTTGATTGGCAGGCGATGAACCACAATATCCGTGTTAAGGCCAGGCATATCTTCATAGGACCAGGCGAATATCTCAACATAGTCTTGTAACATTTGAATCAGTCTTTGCTTGACCCTTTCCTCTAGGTCAGCCCCTATCTTGACTTCTTTCTTTTCTTCGTCACTGCCCGAGTTGATAACTTCAATTGGCTCTTCATGCGGCTGTATAGCTTTTTCTTCTTGTTCTAATAGTCTTGCAAGTTCCCTTGGTACTTCACAATCTTCCTCACTTTCGTCCTCAGTTTGGTAGATCGGATTTTCAAAGTCATGATTGGCAATAGCAGAATCGTTATCAATAGGATCCAGAGTGAATGTGAATCTGCATTTATTATGTGGGTGTGTGTAAGAACACATAGCTATTTGAAAATGAATAAAGCAAAGAAAGAAAAAGGATCACAAAATTTGAATATGCACACGTCCCATGATTTTATTGAATGAACATGATCATGATATGACAAACCCTTATAAAAAGGACCAGTGTGCTTCGGGCAAGGCACCTGGATTTTAAGTTCATGGTTCGATAGTACAGGAACCATTTTTATCTTTGCACATATTGTCGCGGGCGAAAAACCGTTTTGTTCCTCTTTTTTGTGGGATGGGACACCTGATGCCTTCTTTGGGCTCGAGTGCTCATAAAAATGATTTTTCTTTATTTCGACCAAACTTTTTATTATTTCCAAAGGAGGAAAAGGAAAAAAGCTGCAATAACCTAAAAAGTGGGGGGAGAGATCTTTGGGTAAGAGGGTTGGTTATACGAAGGGAAGGTATTAGCACCCAACGTATCTGTAGTACTCTACAGGGTTCTTTATTGTTTTTTATTCTATGCTACGGTGAAGGTTCTGTTGTGAAATAGGTGGGACCTAAGGTGTTTGTTTGATTATGCTCGCAAAGATCATCGCGATCCTCTGCATACATATCCCCTAGAGGGAATCAGAGCATCTGTAGCTCGGGGTCTACGGGTGCTAAGGTTTGAATGGTTTTTTTGTTTTGTTTTGTTTTGCTCGCCAAGGATCGACCTTGTGCCTACGTATTCTCAAAGGGATGTTGAGAAAGTCAGAGCAATCGTAGTTCCCACTTATGCTAGTGGAAGCAAAGGAAAATAGACAAATGTCGTCTAAATGCTAGATGTATCTAATCTATATCATCACATACATCTGTTTGATTTTGTTTGAAAATCTTTTCATTATAAGCCCGGGGCCATGCCACTTAGGGTGCTTAGAATGATAAAGATGTTTTTGTTTAACCAGCCTTGTGGAAAAAGTTTCAATGAAGTCAGCCTTGTGACAAAAACTTTGATTAATCAGCCAGCCTTGTGGCAAAAGTTTCAATGAAGTCAGCCTTGTGACAAAAACTTTGATTAATCATCCAGTACGGTGGTAAAACAGTTTGATTGATTAGCCAGCCTTGTGGCAAAAAGTTTGATTGATTGATTGATTGTTTGTGATGATATAGAAGAGATACTCCTAGCATAGAGATGAAAAATGTCTAATCTCCTAGGGTATTTGTTTTGGATATTTGGGATGCTTATAAGAAGCCCGTGGGTCCTTGTACGAAGCCCAAGAGGAGGCTATCCGAGGGTCCTTGCATTGTAAGCCCAAGAGGAGGCTATGGGAGGGACAATCCAGGGTCCTTGCATTGTAAGCCCAAGAGGAGGCTATGGGAGGGTCACTCGTTTGTACAAAGCCCAAGGGGAGGCATGGTATAGTTGGTTTGAGCTCTTAGAGCGATTTCACCGGGAAACCATACTCTATGTCCTAACCTAAACTAGGGGAGATTCTTTGCACGAAGCCCAATAGGAGGCTATGGGGAACCTAGTGTTATACTAAGTTGGACAAGCATATATAACACAGACACACATATGAACAAGTACGAACAAATATGCACAAGTATGAACAAATATGAACAGTTATACATATATGACAAAGTGTGTGTGTATAATGGAGTTTATGAAGGAAATATACCTGTAAGCATGATCCATTTGTATACACAGGGCTCGGGACTCACACTCGGGGAGAAGTCCACTTGAGTTTATTCAAAGCTATGTAAACAGGTATTTAAAAAAGGCTTGGGACTTATACCTACATGGAGGCCCATGGTATATTTTTGGGAAGATTTAAAGAAAAACCTTCATTTTTGGTTTGTTATTCAAAGTTAAAAAGTCAAACTGATCGAGGTATGTACAAAAAGGTGTATGTACAAAAAGGCGTACAATGAAATACCTAATTTCATGTACTGGAATGGGTATGTACGAAAGGGCTCGGGACTTATACCTACATGGAGGCCCATGGTATATTTTAAAAGCAGACGCGTCGTTTGAAAAACGGTTTGAAAGTTTGTTTTGAAAGAAAGTTTATTTATTTTGAATAAAAAGACTGTGTAAAAAGAAAAAGGAGTGGGTCTTATACTCTCTAATATTCGAGAGGCCCCACTGTTTTGAAAAACAATGAGTTGCATGATTTGAAAGTGAATTGATTACTGTTGTGAAAACAGTTGATTGAGTTTTAGGCTTACCTCGAAGAATGAGAAAATTGGATTTCTGAGTTTGAGGTGTTACCGTGATCTTCAAGTGATGTGCTTGGAATAATTTAGGATTTTAACAGATATTAAGAATCCACACCAGCAGAAAAGAAACGTCGAATAAGCTCACAGCTTTCAGCATTTTATGATCTTCCAGTAATTGTTTAAGAACTCCTACAGCAAATGGAAGACCAAACAAAACAGACAAATCCAAAAGACAACGGAGAAATAATCTCGAAGTCTCGGATGAAGTTAGAAAATTCCAGTAATGTGCAACAGCAATCAAATCAAAATTTAAATGATTAACTACACAAAATAATATGAAAATATCAAATTCAAATAAAATTAATTCTAAAAGAAGATATTTTTTGTGATTTTTCATGAAAGAAGAAAATATTTAGAAACATAAACATAAATATGCATCTAATATATTTTTTTGGAGTTTTTTAATAAGGATTAGAAAAGAAAAATAAAATCCTATATTAAATAAAATACTAAGTCTTTTTTCTATGAAAATAAAAAGAAACTAAAAGGAAATTAAAATATAAATAAGAAAAAGAGAAGATTGGGCCAGGAGGTATTAAAATCAGATTGGAGGTGTAGGCTCAATTGGAGAGAACTGAAATAAAATAAAAAGCAAACTGGGCCGGACCGGGTCGGGTCAGTGTGACCCGGATCCACCCAACTCACTAAACAAGGAATGGGCTATTGAAAACCCTAATCCACAAAAGAAGCAGCAGCGCTTCTTGTCTCTCCCTCACGTGTTTTCTGCAGAAAAACAAGAAAAATGGAACAACAAACAAGGTTCTTCTTCCTTCGATTCTCTCCCAACGTGAACAGCAACTCGGTTTCTCTTCCTCACTCGATTTCTTTCTCTCTTCCATGGCTAAAACAAGACATAAAACTCTCCTTACTCAGACAAAAACAACAACAGCGGCCTCACTCTCATCTCTCGAGCTCTTTCAAGATTTCCTCTCTCGATGAAACGAAAAATAACAACAGCAAAAGCCTCTCTCTCGGATTCACGGCCTCTCTCTCAGTCTCTCTTCACTCGCGGTAACAACAACAAAACGATGCTCTTCATTTCTCTCACGGATTCACGTTCTCGGAACAACAACAACTACTGTCAGCGGCCAAGAGGAGCATGAAGAAGCTCAAATATGAACCCAGGTATCTTATTCCTCAAATTTGCATTCTTTTGTTTTTTTTTTATGACAACTCGGTGATAACTTTTTCTCTGTTTCAATTTTTGCTTCGGGTGAACAATAACAACAACATATACCTCTTTCCATGTCGTATTCGTCGCCTCTCTCTTGGTGGACAACAAACAGAGTTCAATTTATATGTTCTTGTTCATCACTGATTTTTACAAGTCCAAAAGATTCAACCAAAAAAACAGACAATTGAAGGTATGACTTTTAAATGATTTCTATGAAACTGGTTCTGAAACTGACATCACCAACAATTAGTTTTGTTTTTTTCCTTTATGTTATAGCAAAAGATGTTTATGCTCTCTGTTTTTTTCCAGTGAAGTACAAGAACAACAAACTTGCAGTAACAATTATAAGTAATATTGAGAGCAAGAGCAGAAATGACTTACCTACGGCGAGAGTCGTTCGCCGGATTATTGTTGAGGTATGCGTATCAATTCTTTATGATTCTGAAACTATGCTATGACTGCTGCGTGTCTGTTGCAATCGATTGTTGATTCTAAACCTTCGCGTTTATTGAACGATTCAAAACCGTGGCTTTGCTGAATTTTTGAATCCGTTTGTGAACTTTTGCTTCAATTGATGTTGTTACAGCCGCTGTTTCGTGAATTGTTGTTACTGAATTTTGAACTGCTGCAGGTACAATCAACGGTTAATGGAAATATGGAGAGTGAAAGAAAAGAGGCTTACCTGCGGCGAAGATGTTGAAGATTCATCTATGGAGGCTCGAAGATGGGAGCCATCGTTGAAGGCTGCTAGCAAGCAAGGTATGAAGGCCTTCCCTCTTCCTCCTTTTTGTATTTTGTAACTTAGAAGTTACAGAACATTGGCTGCCTTCTCCCCTCCTTTGTAACTATGGAACTTTTTTGAAAATTATGAAAAGAGAGAAAGCAAGAACTTAAGTTCTTTTGGTGTCCTTTGTTGCAAAGGGAGAACTTCCTATTTATAGGCAAAGTTTAGGGATTTGTAAGGAATTAAGAAACTTGATTGAGAGGTTATGGTCATCTCAAGAATGAGAATAAGAATAAAAATATTCTTCATGATTGCAAGAATAAGAATATATTCCTTATGTCATTATCCAAAGATATTTCTTATGATATGAATCATGCAAGTGGAAGAAAAATCTCTCTTTGATCCCCCTTTTTTTTTGTCTTGAATCATTTTGGGCTTTTGAATATTTTATTGAACTTTTTGCTAATCTCACCCTTCTTGTTTCTTTTTCCATGTGACATGAGCATTCTTGATGAAAGCATGAAGAAATTTGAACTTGAAGGATGAAGACTTTGAAGATTGAAGAATTCAAGAAAGCATTGCATTTTCTTTTATTCTTTGTAATCCAAATTTATTTCACTTTAGAATTGTATGAACTTGTATTCTTGAAAGTGAATAGAATTTTGGAATGATGTAATTCTTGAATTTTGGATTCATTTGTTCCATGTAAAAAACATCATTTGTAAATGCTTGAATTTCTCTTAGAATCCTTGAATGAAATTGTATGAAACTTGAATATTTCTTGAATGAATTTGAATGCAATTTCTATGTCTTGAATCAATTCTTAAATTCCTTTGAATGATTCTTTGAAGAATATTCTTGCACCAATGGACTTTTAATTCTTGAATTTATGGTTTTAGAACCATACTTGAAGCAATTCTTTCAACAAATGGACTAAAAGATATTTCTTGCAATTTTCATGAATTGTTTCAAACTTGTATCATCTTTCAAATAATCCATAAGAAACAATTTTCTTTACCATGACGAAGCCATAGGCCCAAAATTCTGAAATAGATTCCAATCAAAACTCTTGAATCACACAAATGGATATGGCACACTTTATTTGAAGATGATTGAAACCTTTGAGTGACTTCTTGGGGATTTTTAGGGTTTCCCAAATGTGATCCCTGATTTTAGTCCCTGATAGTTCAAAACCCTAATTCTGATGATTTGAAATTTCACTGTTGATCAATCCTTGTGTAGGAGATGTCTTGAGTCAATGGATTAGGTCAAAATGATGTACTTGGGGTCTTGAGGTCATGTCCCAAGTCATTGGGTCACATCCTGAGCAAAAGTCAGGAGTATGTTATCTTCAGTCAAAACCCTAATCTGGTTGGTTCAGAGCCTTTGAGCTTGTTGAAATGAATCTCTGAGGACCAAATGTTGATTGTTGATGAAGATGATTCACTTGAGATGAAGGGAGAACAAAACCCTAATTGATTGTTACTTGTACTGATGAGTGATTTCCTGATTAAATCCTGCTGAGTCACAAGTAGCAAACACAAGCTATGCAATTTGTTAGAGATGCAAATGATGCATATGCAGATGATATGAGGTGGTATCTTAGGTCAAAAATTGGGGTATGACACATATAAACAACGAAAACAGGAAATTGCATTTACTCCTGATCAAAGGAGATAACATCTTCAGCTTCCCAGTTCTTCAATCCTTTGTTGTGAGCAGGGAGTATCCAGCTGCTCCAGTTGCAGCTGTCTTCTTCGTCTTCCACAGCATTGATTTCTTTGGTGGGGAAATGAGCTGTTGATCCTTCGGGATGAGCAAGATACTCTGCTGGATACGAGAGCCCAGGCTGAGATACCTCTGTTGGCTGAGCGAGATACCCGATAAGATCGTCCCATCTAGTTGGAATGATGTCTTTGAGGGAGACTTATGCATTCTGGGGAGCAACGTACTGCATCAGGAAATCATTCTCATTATTTGGTGCTTCCCAGACTTCTTCAGGAGCAACAGGGCTTGTGAATGTCATATTGTCTTCGAAATGGTTGTCCCATCCAGTTGGGGTGATGTCTTCAATAAGGATCTGCGAGCTCAGGGGAGCGGAATACTTCACCATAAAGTCATACTTACCACTTGGTTCTCCTAGTGTATCCCAAACTTCTTTTGGACTAGGTGGGCTTTGGTATTGCTCAGTAATGGAACTTGTGAAACTTTTGCAATCTTCAAACTGATCACCCCATCCAGTTGGGACGATGTCTTCAATGGCAATAAAAGAACTCTGAGGTGCAGTGTATTTTACTAGAAAATCATACCCGCCGCTTGGTTCTCCCAAAGTATCCCAAACTTCCATGGAAACAGGTGGAACTTCATTTAGATATTGCTAAATAATATGGTTCAAAAACACTCCCTCGTCTTCAATAGCATTCACTCCTTGGCTGATGAAATGTGACATTAATCCTCCAGAACGAGGACTTTGATCGTTCTTTTGAATTCCATTAGCATAGCCCAGACCTAGCTTATCGAACTTGTAAGGTACATCGAGGAGCTGTCCCCATACTGTGCAACCACCTTCTTCGATCACAGATTTGGCGTCTTTGAGAGAAGCCATAGTTGGAGTTATTTTTGTAGCAGGAGTAGCAGAACTGTGTTTGGCAGTAGAGACATCTGGAGGGACCACCTCAAAAGATTGGCAGGGAGTTTCGATGAATTCTCCATCCATCTCAACATACTTGGAGTTACTCAGGTGGCTAACCACATATTCTTCTTCGCCATAAACTGTGACGACCTTACCTTTTACCGGATACTTTAACTTCTGATGCAGGATAGAAGTTACAGCATTTGCCCCATGTATCCAAGGGCGTCCTAGTAAACACGAATATGCTGGATGGATTTCCATTACGTAAAAGGTAGAATCAAAGATCTGAGAGCCAACCCTGATTGGGAGCTTCACTTTTCTGTACACTATTCTTGTTGACCCGTCGAAGGCTCTTACCACAACATCGCTTGGTTGTAACACAACCCCTTCGAAGTCAAGTTTTTCCAGTACTGCTTTTGGTAACACGTTCAAAGAGGAACCGTTATCTACCAGCACATGAGACAGAGTGGTGCCGTTACATTCAATAGAGATGTGCAGGGCTTTATTGTGATTTTTCCCAGCAGGGGTTAAATCAGCATCAGAGAAACCGAGACCGTTATTGACTGTTAGACTGGCAACACAATTTTCGAATTGATCGACTGAAATCTCCTGTGGTACATGAGCAGCTTTCAGGAACTTCATCAGGGCCTTGGCATAAGCTTCTGAATACTTTAGCTGAGACAGCATTGAGATTTTTGAAGCAGTGTGCCCCAGTTGTTCGACAATATTGTAGTCACTTTTGCAGATGATTTTCAATATTTCCTCCATTTCTTGCTTCGACGGATCTTCAACAGTGGTTTCCACCGGTACTTGAACTGGTTCAACTAGTGGCTCCTTGCCTCGAGCGTTGATATCTTGATTAGGAACTGGGACCTGGAATGGATTAGTAGAAACATTTGGAGAAATTTCTGGTGAAAACATCCTTCCGCTTCTCGTAATCTTACTAGTACCCACAATATTATCAACAGTTGGAGTAGTAAAATTCATGGCCTCTTCAGTCAGGGTATCTTGTTTAACTCCATGGACATAAACATTAGTGTCATAACTCCACGGGACAGCTTTGTCTGAGGAGTATGGAAATGGAGCCGGACTGGTGATGATTACAGATGCCACTTTGGGTGCAACAGAAATTTTGAAAGGAGTTTTGGTAGGGATTTTCAATGGTATGTTAGAAACCACTGAGACGTCCTCTATTCTCATCCCATTTGCAAAAACTTCGCATAAATCGTCCATAGAAGGGAGCCTCTCAAACATAATGATACGATGATCCATCCACTTTTGAATTCCTATTTTCAGATTCTCACAACCATTGGGTAGGTGTGTACAATAAAAGCAATCAGGGTCACAACCTGGAAAGTAACCAGCTCGGATTAGCTTTCTTTTGACTTCAAGGAGCGGAGTTGACAATTCTCTCACATCATAGATATAAGCAGTGTCTATGATAGAATTAACGGTCTTGTCGTGCTTTGGCAAAGGAGCAGTGATGACATTTGGAGTCTTTGGAGGATCGAATTCAATTTCCCCAGCATCTATCATGTCTTGGATTTTATTTTTCAGGGCCCAACAGTGATCTGCATCGTGTCCTGGACAGTTAGAATGGTATGCACATGTTGCATCGGGACGATAACTCGGAGAGGAAATGTTGACATTCTTTGGAGGGTCTTTCAATGTGATCAGATTTGCTTTTAACAAGTGCTGTAGTGCTTGAGAGATTGGAATATTGATTATGGTGAAATTTCTTCTTGGTGCATCTGGTCGACGCGTATACTTCGGCGGCTGATCTTTTTGAGGTGCAGATGCGGAGATCAGAGCAGCCCCTACAGATTGGTGATGCTCACTTTTGCGACCTTTCTGACTATGCATTGTATTGACTTCATTTCTCCCACTGATGGGCCTCTTTGTAGTACCAGAGGAGGAGCCTATTTGAATTTTTCCATTTTGAATACCGCTTTCAACATGCTCTCCAGTTAATATCAGGTCAGTGAAACCTGATGATGAGCTTCCCAGCAAATGACTGTAGAAAGGGCCAGTTAAAGTGCCCATGAACATGTCGACCAGCTCGCGATCAGATAAGGGTGGTTGAACCCTTCCAGCCAGATCTCTCCACTTTTGTGCATACCCTTTGAAACTTTCTTTTGGTGCCATAGACATGCCCCGTAGTTGAGTACGGGTTGGTGCCAGGTCAGCGTTGTATTGATACTGTTTGTAGAAAGCAGCAGCCAAATCTTCCCAGGTGTGAACTTTTGTACTTTCCAGTTGGTAGTACCACTCGAGTTGTGTACCCGACAGACTTTCCTGGAAGAAATGAATCCATAATTTGTTATCTGCTGTATGAGGTAGTATCTTCCTTACATGGGACCTCAGATGTAGTTTTGGGCAAGAAACTCCATCATACTTTGCAAAGACAGGAACTTTGAACTTTGGAGGAATAATAATATCTGAGACGAGTCCAAGATCATTGAAGTCTAACCCAGGTATTTTTTGTATCTCCATAGCTTTCATGCGTTCTTCCAACTGCTGGTATTTGTCATCACCCTGTTCGTCTTCGGAATGATAATCTTCTTTGTTAGAAGAAAGACAGGGTTTGGCAGAACCCTGGTTGCTGTGATTGTCTTCTCGATCACCTTCACCGACTATTTCAGGGATCGGCGCCTTTTTGGACCTCTTGACTAGGATTTTGACCTTCCTTGCAAGGTGACTTAAGCCTACAGATCCTTTGGGCTTCTTTTTCTTCTTGATTATTAGGGCTTTCAGTTCTTGTTGCCCCTTTGCTAGCTCCAGAATTGCTATCTGAACTTGGGCGTTCTGTGCTTCGAGATTCTTGACGCTTGTTTCGGAATCCATCTCTTCTAACTGAAATAGACAGCGAGGAGATGAGAAACCTGTTATGTGAACCTTTTATGCAATGTTTATGAATGAAATGTATATGCAATGTTTTCAAGGATCTTAGAATTTAGATTTGTTTTAACAAAAGAGAAACAAACATTTATTAGTCAAACAATTTATTTCTTTTTCTCTTTTTTTTTCTTTTTTTTTTCTTTGCCTCTTTCGGGCTTACAAAAGAAAATAAAGGATTCCTCAAGCCTCCCATGGACGCTTTTTCTTTGCTCCCAAGAACGTGTTGATCTGTTGTTCTTCCTGGAGTTGTCTGGTGAGCTCCAACACTTTCCTCTCATAGTCTTGACAGTGTGCCTTGAAGGTGTCTCTTTCTTCTCTCAGTTGAACCCAAGATTTCTGCAGCTCTTCCAGGTCAGTTAGCATGTCCGGATGTAGAACAACTCGAGGTTCGTCCCCTTCGACTTCTGGCTCAATAGTCACAGGTAGAATAGCGGGATATGGCATGATGAACTTCTGAGCATGAGCACGCACCCATTTGAGGTAAGGCTCCATAGGAACAGAGTTCCATTGTCCTAAAGTTTTGCTTTCTACTTTGTAGACACTGCCCCACGCATGTATAAACCTTCGTCGATGTCTTTGGGAATCATCTTTGTAGTCGAACACAATGCCACGGATAATCATGTCGTGAGGACCGTTTCTTCGTGCATATCCAAATTGGCGCAAAGCTAAAGAGGGGTTGTAAGTGATGCCTCCCTTGATGCCAAGGAGTGGCACATTGGGGTACTCTCCACAATGGTCAATGATAGTGATGTCTCTTTGAAAGAAGTTGTTCCACCGGATATCTGAATGAGACAAAGACATAATCCTGCGAGACCATTGCATCCTTTGTTCGTTTCTCAACACTGATCGGGGAAGGTGTAACGTGAACCATCTAGCCAGTAGTGGTACACAGCACATAAGAGTTCCTCGTTTCTTCACGGTACGAGTGTGTAAAGAATGTAGAATGTCTCCCAACAAGGCAGGCACCGGATTGCGGGTTAAGAAAATGTTGATAATGTGTACACTTATGAACTGGTCGGAATTAGGGAATAAAACCAACCCATAGATCAAAAGAGCCATAACTTCTTCAAAAGCTAGGTAACTTCTGTTTTTTAGTAGTAATCGAGCCTTTTCCATTAAGAACTTAGCAAGCAAACCCTTGACTCCACTCTTTGTTTCCCAATTGGACTCGATTTCTGACTTTCGCAAATGTAAGGCAGCAGCAATGATTTCAGGTTTTGGAATTTTTTCTAAACCAGTGAAAGGTAATTGATCTCGAACAGGTAATCCAATCAGTTCAGAGAACTCTTCCAAAGTGGGTACTAACTGGTAATCAGGAAATGTAAAACAATGATGTTCAGGATCAAAGAATTGGAACAGGACCCGTATCATGTCTTCTTCAAATTTTGAGGTAACCAAATGGAGTAGGTGACCGTGCTTTTCGGTGAATTGAGCATTTCTGGGAAATTCTGATATTAAGTCCTTTAATTCAGATGGTACTGTTAAGATGTTGATTCAGATATAATCTCTGGTAGCGGGAGCCATTACCTGCAACAACAGAACAAAAGTAAACTCTTCGATCCTTGAAATGATTAGTGAGAAAATGATATGTTTATGATGCTTATGATGTCATGATGTCAAACATGTGGCACACACAAACAAATCAAACAATAGCCTTAGGTTTAAAGGCTTGCATGAAGTCTGATATGTGATACCCTCCCCACTGAAGTTGAGTTGGTTAAAACCTGTCCTAGAATAGTATTCGGGTTCTATGATCCTTGGAGACAACATCTCAATACGTTGCTCGGACGGCCGATCAAAATATTCCTCGATGATAACTAACTTCGATCAATTTCAAAGCTAGTCACTTAATAGGCCACAAGTCAAGTTCAACTAAAGGTTCTAAGACAAATTAGTGTTTAATGACATTTCGGAAGCCTAACATACTCCTTGATCGTTTTCAAGGGATATCAGTATAAACCAAAATGTCGCACTAACGGTGACTACCAGATTAACTGTATCGGTACATGCCGTACAGTTTCCTTGGTCTATTGTCACATACTTAAGGTATCTCGAGATTCGGGTTAGAATCTTTCACACAAGTAAATACCCAAACAAACCTTTGAAAAATAGAACAATCAAGACAAGCAATTGAAAACATCGAAGTGATCTAAACTCTAAGGTAACCCCTTTTGAAAACATTTTGTTGTTTTTTTTTTTGAATTCCCCAGCAGAGTCGCCAGTTCTGTCGCCCTCGGTTTTTTCCTATCTCGCGTGAGAGAGATACGAACTGACTCTTCTTTTGCTTTTGAGTTTTAAAAATCAGAGAGTCGCCACCGACTTTTATTTTATCCAATTAAGGAAAGGTTTATAAAAGAAACAGAAAAAGACCTTTAAGAGATTTTGGGTAAGGGGGTAGGTTATACAAAGGGAAGGTGTTACACCCTTTGTATCCATGGTTATCCATGGGCTCTTAATTGCTTAGCTCACTTGTTTGAATCCTTTGTCTTGCCTTGAAATGCTTGTATGTGGTTTTAAAATACCTTTGTAAATTGGCTTTGTAATGATCCTTGTTCGGATGTATACAAAGTGTTTTATCTTTCGAAAGATGTTTTGAAAAAAGAGCTTTAACTTCGTAATGATCCTTGTTTGGATATATACCAAGTATTGTCTTTTTTGAAAGTTTTATTTTGAAAAACAATGATATATGAGACATTTGTTTGTTTTGATTTGAGCAAGCAATTAGGAGATCTACCCTAAGTTTATAAGGTCCTTTCCTATTTCTTTTAGAAAATTCTCCTTTTACCGGTGTAAACAAAAGTTTGAATTTGTATTTGAAACAGTAGAATTTTGATTTTGGAAAAGAGTAATAGAGGGATTACCCTAAGAGGTGCAAGTGTGATTGTGTTTTGATTCAGATATTTTTATCTTTGAAGTTAGTGACCTAACGCTTCAGTTATTATCTTTGACATACACGCAGTTTTATATGTACGGAATTTAAAGTGCGGGAATGTAAAATGCGGAAAGTAAATCTACGCTATTATATCGATTGTGCGGGAAATGTAAACTACGCTATTTACATGATTTTGACAACCTATACACTTATCTATGAATTTAAATTGCAATAAGATAAAAGGAAGTATTTTTGGATTTTTTGTATGGTTGATTTTAATTAGAATTAATGCATAATTAATTTAATTAAAATGAGAAAAGGTAGAAATAAAATTTAAACCTAAAAATTAAGTCTAAAATATGTTCATATTGCTTGTTAATTAATTTTAAAGTAAAACTAATTTTTTAGGATTTTTTGAAGTTGTTTTGAAAATTGTTAAGTTAATTAACATATAATTATGCAAATAATTATACATATATATTAAACTTGAAGAGAAAAATATTCTAAATATGTACAAAATTAGCTTACAATATATAAACTTAATTTAATAAAAAGAAAATATTTTTTTTCTGATTTTTTGATGGTTTAAAAATATTTAAAATGAAATATTTGAAGATATATTGATTAATTAAACAAAATATTTTAATTATTAAGAAAAAAAAATATTTTTATGTCAAAAATTAAAACAATATTTTATCAACCTAAAAATATTTTTATTATATTTTTTTGATTTTTGAAATTATTTTAAATTAATTTTTTAAAGAAAATAAAACAAAATAGAAAATATTTAATATATGTAATCTGGTGTGGTGCTATTCTGAGAGAGCATGGTGTGGTTGTGTGTTTTGGCGTGTTGCAGGGGCGGTTCTATAGCCCAGCCAGCCCGGGCACGCGCCCGGGCTCAACCCATAATTTCTTTGTATTTCCCCTAATTTAATAACCGATTTTTAAACGGAATCAGGGGCAAAATTAGTAAAAATAAGGGTGTAAAAATTAAAACAAATGAATACCCAATAGTCCAGGCAAGTCCAACCCAATAAATTATTTATGACTTAGAATAGAAATTAAAAGAAAAATTAATCTACCACTCACTGTAGACCTGCTCCCTCTTCTGACTGTTCATTCTCTCTCACCAGTCTGTAACGTCACTTTTCAATCTTGCATGGCAGGTACAGATACTTTACTTTTCTTAACTTTTCTTTTTATTATAACAACATATTATTATTATTATTATTATTATTATTATTATTATTATATAATATTATATAGGTTAGTTTTTATAGGGGATCATATTGCATGTTTCAGATATTCAAAGAATAGTAATTATGGTTTCTATGTGCTATGAAATATAATTGTGGAAATATTTTGTACACAGACTTTAATTTTTATAGATTGCAACCTCCAAACAAAGGAGAATAATATATAATAATTCAAACGTGACCAACATTTTATAGTATATATTACTAATTTTAATTGAGCCACTCTACCATTTCATGTTTAACTTTGTCAAAATATTACTAATAGAAAGAATTAGTCCAAAAATACTATAATAATTTAATAAAATAACTTTGTTGTTACAATTTATTTATTTTATTTAATTATTTGGTCTTGTCAAACTGAGACACATTTGGTATTTTCATTGGTCTACAAGCTCATTGAATTGGCTTTGATATTGCCGGTGTCGACAACATCTGTTGAAAGAGCTTTTTCCGCAATGAAGATTATCAAGTCTAATTTACGCAACAAGATCAACGATGTGTGGTTCAATGAATTGATGATATGTTACACCGAGCGGGAGATATTCAAGTCACTTAAAGATATTGATATTATTCGAATATTCACCGCAAAGAAGTCTCGGAGAGGGCATTTACCTCTTAATTTTATTTAGCACACTATTCACATGTTAGGTTTCATCTCTCTTATGTAGCACACTTTATGACTATTTATATATTATTACATGTAACGTGCATTTAATTTTCTGCCCGGGCTACATAAAATTTCTGACTCCGCCACTGGCGTGTTGAATGTGTTGTTATATTAATCTAGTGGCTCAGATTGTAGGTCACATGATAGTCTTGGAAAGAGAGAATCATTGGATTTGTGTGGTGACCAAAGTCAGACTGGGCCCACCATATCCTGCATGGACCAATGATAATTGAGAAAAAATGAGTTGAAATGTTGACCAACCAGCCAAACCATGCCACGCGAGCGGAGAGAGAGACCAAGTCTGACCAGCGAACCACGCTTGGACGCGTGGTCGTCTTCTTCCTTCGTCCCATGCAGCTTTTTTCTTCATGCAAATTATGGCGGTTAAAACCGTCGTTATTTGCTTCGCAGAAACGCCATAATTTGCATGAACTTATAACCTGCAAAAATGGAATCAACAAAAAACAAAACCAGCCCAGATCCACTTAAAATTTCCTCCTGAACATGAATATGGGGTTAGTTTCTTCATTTGAGCATGTTAAATATGAAAACGAAAAGATTGAAGCTTTGAGCTTCAAATATGGCACACCATGGTTCAGGGCTTATGGCTTCCATATAGCACGTTCAATCTCCTCTAAATGGTGTCAGAAACGAATTAGAGTGATCATATTATGTTGACACAAACATTAATATAGAAAATGAAAGCTATACATGTATGTTTATGGAAAACACTATGCACGTGTTATGACTCTCATGAGACCATATTAAGGGTTCATGCTTACTCTATATGATCTCAGAAGATGATTGAAAAGATCTGTTTTGATTGATAATAGCTTTTACAAAGGAAACGAAAATTACAAGTGTTTAGATATTTGTGAGTTTTTTGATGTTTGTGGCTATTCTTTTGGGAATGATTTCGTGTCTCCCTTTTTGTTGAAGTGTCTTGAGCTATTTATGAGCAAGGAAGTGCTGCAAATTGAAGCTAAGAAGCATTGATTACTTTGTCGAATTTTTGACTTTTTTAATAATATAAAGCTTTGAATTCAAGCAACCATAGCTTGATTTTCTTCACCCTCTTGCTCTAGGCCTGCTGTACCATCTGTTTGTGGCATAGTTGAATCAATTTTGAGGGCTTTAGCTTGATATCAAAGCAACATAACATTATCTTGCACCATTTCTTTATTAATTTAACTTTAAATGTAATAAAATTAAACCAAAAAAGAAATAAAAATGTTATGGGCCTTAGGTTGGTCGTGGGAGGCCCTTAGCAACATTAGAATCATGTTTGGATCATGAAAACTTAGCCCTTTTTGGAAAAAAAACATTTTTGATCAATGTTGGTTTCATGCATTTTCCCAAAATATAGCCAACTTCAACAAGGCATAAATCCCTCAATTTTTATCATATGAAGGAGTTCTTGTACTTTTTAGAAACCTAAAGATGTCCTCTACAAGCCACTTTGGAAACTTTTTTTCATTTGGAGAAGTTATCTTGATGTTATGGCCTTTGACAAAAAAACCACTTTTTGTTGACCTTGAAAATGTCCTGTAATGTCTGAGCTCATATTTTTCAAATGGTGAATCCAATGACCATGGGACCAATTGCATTTGAATGATAATTAAATTTCCTTCAAAACAAGCTTTGGTTGGAATTTTTTGAATGAACGAGGAGAGAGTTATGGCCGGTCAAAGTTCAGTTGACTTTTTAGGAGAAAACCCTAATTTTGAAACTTAGGGTTTTGTTGATTTTTGATCTTTCCTTGATGAATTATGATCAACCAATGATCAAATGATGAATCTTTTGACAAAATATGGATGTTGACAAAAAATTTCATTTTTGACTGTCTGTTGACTTTTCGGTCAAACTGGTCGTCTGTTGACTGTTTGAGCTGCTGACTGTGCGTCTGAGCGATTTGAAGTTTGAAAATTTGTATGGTGGTACTTTGAGATATATGGAGGTCCATGAAATCCATTTGAGGTCTCAAAAAACTTGTTCTCCTGAAAAAAAAACAAAAACCCTAGTTAAGGACTGTTTGTGTAGGAGACAGTTAAGCGTACCTGATTTTTGTGCAGTGCTGAGTCTCTGCTGATCATGTGATTATCAGAAGACTTCTAGAACAAAAATCTTGGAATTTTGAAATGCAAAAAGATTGATTTGATTGATGGTACAAAACACGGAGAATCTTGCTGTCAGCGGGTTTGACGGTCAACTGGCTGTTCGGGTATTAACGTAACAGTTAAAGTGAAAATTCAACAGTTTAAAGTTAATTTTTTCTTTTTGTTTTTTGTTGTGTTAATGGTGAAAATTTATTTACATGAGTTGTTAGAAAAACACAGACATAATAAATAAATAATATATACTGTACGCGAACAAAATTACCGATAATAACCTTGAAAAATATTTAAGGCACAGAAAAATAAATATTTAACTGGCAGAAAACACACAAAATATTATCTGGATAATTAAACTACAGTACGACAGATAGTACGACATTTAATACTGACAGTACAAATATTACATAATATAATGAACAGTACGACAAATAAACGGTACATTATTTGAAAACAAAAGATACGACAAACTTTAAAAATGACGATTAAAAACCCATGCTATAAACAACAGCATATAGATGATTGGGAGTGTAAACAACCCAGGTCCGCATTTTTCAGGATTGTGCAGACAGAAAAAGGACATGATCACCACCAAGACAGTGATGACCATAAGAAAACACGTATCCATCCACTTTGCCATTTTGCCGGGGAAGAAGAGAAAATAAATATGAGGTAGAAATTTGAGAGACGAGTTGAAATCTGACGTGAGAATTTATGGAAAAAATGAGAGGTATTTATAGAGTGAAAAGAAGGATAGAGACGTTGGGGAATGAAGTGATTCCGTACAAAAAAGGAAAATTTGAGTGGTAGTAGGATTTTAAAGAAAGTGTATGGTAGGGTTTGAAAAGAGAGATGTATAGAATAAAGTTAGGATTTGATTTTGAAAGAAAGAGATTTGAAAAGAAGGGAAAAGATTTTGAAAATAATAGAATATAGTACAAAAATTAGTGGGAAACAAAAACTAATAATAATTTACTCGTTACCGGTACAGTCTGAATCCCCGGGCTCTACGCCTGCAAAATTTAATTTTGTACCAATTGCGTCAGTACTATTTATCTGCAAATAAATCTCAAATAAACAGCGTGTGTGAAGTGATAAACAGTACTTGGCGTTTGTATAAGAATAAATTCAACAGCGAACCAAAATACCGTATAAGAAAAATTCTAAAAACCGAGTATTCATAAAATCAGGATGTTTGTGAAATAAAATCCAAGATTATATGAAACTCCCAATTTTTAGACAAAAGTCTGTTGTCTTCTTCTTGAAAAAGATGCAGGAAAATTTTGGGGTATAACACACGCAAAAGTTCTTCAGAACTGTACTGAGACCAGTCAGAAGTTCTGATGACACGCAGAACTTAAAATGAAGATCTCATTGGTTGTGTAGTTCTACATCTTCATGCTTCCGCAACATCAAAGCATAATCCAATAGATGATAAAACAAAAGAAAGAAAAGACGTTAAAAGGAAAGGGAATTTTTAATTAATAAAGAACACAATTCAATCCCCCCTTTCTTGTGTTTTTCTCCACCTTCAGATTTTATGAAAGCATGAAAAGGAACAAGGCATTTTATTTCATTTTGAGCACAACCACCTTAACCAAATAGTCAATTCACCTTGTGAGTGTGTGATCATTTGTTAACCCCTTTGAGCTTTTTGTCAACATCCATGTTATTTCTTGAACTTCTATGCTTCCATTTAGTTCACTTATTTTTGTATGGATGTTGATTATTTTTTCAAGAAAAATAAAAAGAGCATGTAATAATTGTGCTAATAAGTATTGTGTTTTGGTTGTAACAACTTGGAATAAGGAAGAAGTTTGATTGGAATTGTGTTGTTTGAACCTGTGTGAGTCGATCATTCCTTTAGGTTTAGGAAAGTTTTTGTTTCGATTAGCCTTAGGCCACTGTTGGAAAATATTACAACATTTAAAATGACATTCTTTATGCCAAATAAAATGATTCCTATGAGATTTCACACAACACTAGATGAGAGAATATAGTTGACACAACCGTCTAAATAGTCATGACTATTCTTCCTTAGTGGAGAAATTCCAGAATTACCCCTCATTTTCTCAATCTAACTTGCACCTCAAATTATGATGAATAATTCTTCCCAAGGCTTCTTAGCCATACCAAGCGTAGGAATGCCAATACTTGCCTATAACAAGATCTCTGTCATAATGATAATAGAACCAATGACTTTGTTCTGTAAGCAGAACAAAGGTCCTTGTTCCTTGATAGCAGTAGAAAAACACTACAATGTCATGACATCCAGTTTGACATTGTATTCTTTTAGTAACCAACCCAATTAAACTTAGACCTTCCTTTAGCAAAACGTAATCTTCAATACATACAAGGATTCAATTAATTCTAATCTAAGAGATTAGAATATCCCCCGGTAATACAATTTTCTTCAGACTTGGTAAATAGATTTCATACTCCCAGACTCACAACCATTACATGTTTCATCTTTGAAACAACTAATGATCACAGACTAAAATGAACTCCAAACAATGAACTCCCTTTTTAAGATTTTGTCTTGGAAGCTTCTTTATTTAGTGCCTTATAGCCTTTTAGAATCATCCACAATCTAGAGTAACAAACTTCTGAAATGATGTTCAAACATCTGATTAAACATTAGTTTCTTTTAATGAATACATCACTGAATCTGGTCCTGATAACATCACAAAAAGAACCTATCTCAATAGAGTAACTCAGAACCATACCTTGTTCACATAAATAAGAACATTTGAAGACTTTACAGATAACTGATTTACTTTGCTGACAGGTCACAAAAGAAATTTATACAAATGTTTCTATCCACTAGGACACTTATCTTGAATTGAACTAATTTGATCCAAGAATAAATCCTAGAGTTCCTGCAATACTCTGATGTTGCACCTTCAGATGTGACATCTTGACTTCATCTTCCTTGATCAATAAGTGAAAGGATAAGCAATTAAATATTTGTGAGATCCATAAATAGAAATTATTTTTAAATCCTCATAAGAACTCCATGCATCTCAGTTGAGACACACCAATCTTTTTTGATGACATATACCTTCAGACTTTGATCACCCATTTGACTTATGTTTAACACAGAGGTCATCAGTCCTTTGGTATAGAAAGACAAACTATTATAAGCTTTAGATAATTCCCCATGAATTATTCAATTCTTCAATGCCCTTCAACTTCTCTTTTGCAACCACCAACACACGAACAGTTGATAGAATGAAAATAAACATATCACCAAAAACACTTTTACTACAATTGAGTGTTTGGAAAAGTTAGTGCAAAAATACCAAACAGATTAGTTGAAGTTCTAAGAGAGGTATGAGAGATAAGGAAAAAACCACCTTCTCTGAGACATTAACCATTGCTTGGTTAACCAATGCTGAACTTGATCTTAGAGGAAGACAAACAAAATGACCTGTTAAAATCACACTTTCACAGAAGACACATCTTCAATTCAAGCATCTCCTTTAGCATGAGTATACATATTTCTAGCAGAATGTTGAGACATTAATATTTACATCCTTGGCCCATCTTTCTTCTTGATGAAAACAACCTTTTACCAACTTGCGTTTTCCCTTTGCTAATAAGAGATGAAAACTTATCCTCCTAAAGCTTCAAATCATATTCCCTCTTGAAGCAGCTCCTCCAACAGATCTGGATATTCCAAACAGACTTGATCAAGATATCAAGCTTTAGGATTAAGAGTCACCTTGCAAGACATAGATTGTAGACACTTCTTCATTCTCTTAACACATAAGATAAGAAGTTAATCACCTTCTACTTCTTCATGGTTGACAACTTCGTTTATTCTAGATGCACATACCATAAAGTATAACTTCCAACTCATAATGAGATAAATCTTTATAACAGAAATCTTCATATGAATTCCATCTTCCAGTCAAACTAGAATTACCTTGGGAGCAATAATCAGAAAACCTTTCCTAACTAATCCAAGAAAAATAAAACCTACATAGTTGTCCCTGAGATAAGCATGACATTCTGCTCCACACTGATCCATTGTCTTCATACTCATGTGAATGCTTTGACATTGATAGCTCTTTACTTCTAGTTCCAACTTTCTCTTTCAGCATCACAGACTTACTGAAGTCAGTACAAATGTTTTTGACATTTGGTCTAGACAATCTGTCCAATCTCCTCAACACCTGATTGGATCACCTTTCAAGGAATACAATAGCAATAATAAACCCTTCATTAGAGACTAGGACACAATTTTCTTCTAATTTGTAGACAGAAGTCATGCTCTTGTTTGCAATAGATGCAACTTTCATGTCAAATATTTTGAAAAGAGACTTGAGAATCTTCTTTAAGATCAGTCTTTCTTCTGATCACTTCATACCCAACACACTAAGATGTGCCTTTATGAGTGGACTTGAGAATTTCCCTAGTATATTTGGCCACAAAACAAGTGATAATGAGTCTGACAAAGAAACATACCAACCCCATAGAACATGGTATTGATAAATTCGAGGTTACATATAACCAACTCATACTCTTCCCTTTAATCTCTTCAAAACCAAGATTCTCCTATCCTGATTATTCTTCAAAATTTGTTGTCCAAGAATTCTGTCATTCCAGTCTTCATAAAGAACAGTAGTATCAGAAAAATACTCCCTGAAGCTCACCCAAGAACTAGGCGCCTGCTCTAATACCAATTGAAGTTTTTGGTACAGGCATAACACATGTTAATCTCCATAACCTCAAACAGGTGGTTTTTATACACATTCTCTAGGAATTAAAATTTAGCATTGACATCCTCTAGTGTCATCTATCTCCTTTTGGGCATCAACCAAATTAACTCCCAAATAAGTCACCATCATGTCCAATGCCTCTGGTCTACTGGTTATGGGGTAGTTTAATAATCTCCCTGTGATTGGAAGATATAAGAGGCATGACACATCATCAAGTGTGATGGATAACTCATCGATCAAAAGATGAAATAATGACGTTTCTGCATGCCATCTGTCCATAAAAAAGATAACAAATCATATTTAATATAATCATACCCAATCTTGCATAAACTTCGCAGCCCATTTAGCTTCATGACATATCCTGGAACCATCGATCATCGGATTGTGACAACATTGTAATCTTTTAATCGTAGTTGATACATTTTAACGTATCACTATACTATAAAATAATAAATGCATCTTCGTTAGAAAATTATATCTTATAAAAAAAATGTTTAAAATGTTGGATAAATAAATCCAGCGTCACCCTTAGGGATTCGAATGGGCTTAACATCCCAACCCATGGCGCCTAGAGAGAGCTTAGAAACCTCGCTTTAGGTTCAGCCCCTGAGGGCTCATACTATAAGGAAATAAAGTTGCGCCCTCACTACCAGTAATTGTTTTTAGCGTAGTGGTAAGCGCTTGATCCTACAAGTGGTATCAGAGCATGGTCATGGGTTCGAATCCCCTGGCAGACACTGGGGGGAGATTGTTGGATAAATAAATCCAGCGTCACCCTTAGGGATTCGAATGGGCTTAACATCCCAACCCATGGCGCCTAGAGAGAGCTTAAAAACCTCGCTTTAGGTGTAGCCCCTGAGGGCTCATACTATAAGGAAATAAAATTGCGCCCTCACTACCAGAAATTGCTTTTAGCACAACGGTAAGCGCTTGATCCTACATCAAATACCATTTTTTTAACCAAAATTTAGTTTAGAAATGTATTTGCGAACTTTTTTGAGGTTATTCAAAGATACATATCCGAACATACTCATGGAGACATTTTCCAACAGTTTCATTTAGAAGATTTTTTTAACCACTCAGTGATATTTTTGGAGATGTATCTCAAAAATCTCCAGTAGGAAATTGAATATATGACCACCTTGTATGATCATCTCTCCGACCCTTCAAACTTCTTCCATAACCAAAGACCCTTAAAAAACAATTTATTTTCAACTAACTTTTCGATTCCGAACCAATTTTCTTGCATTTTAACACATCAACGGGAGCAAAAGAAGTTTCAATTTAAGGTAAAGTTCCCTCATTTGATCTCTCATTGCTTGCATTAATCATGTGTTTGAGCTAAAAAATATGCGCTTTATCCAAATATACATATTTGAACTCACCTACCATAATTTTGAATGTGTATATCCAAAATTTTCTATAACTGGTTTTTAAGCATTTTCATGTTTTGATTCTTATTAGATATGGTGCACCCAAATATGTTTTCCAAAGTTGTTGTATGTAACAATGTAAAATTAGATGTAGTGAAGGATAATGATAAACCCGATGAAGTGAAGTATGATGTTAAACCATATGGCATGAAGGATGATGTTAAATCGATTCTTGTCGAGATAGATGTTGGTCAATGTTTAATAAATGAACAACAGTCTACTGTTTGCAAACATATGCTTCAATGTGTCCGCAAAGTATCAAGGAATTTGGGGTTTGACATTGTAATCGGAAGGTCCAACAATGGTTCAAATAGAAGACAATCATTTGTAACCATGAGATGCGAGAGAAATGGCACATATGTTTCCCCAAGTTGAAACGGGATGACACCGGAATGAGAAAATGTGGTTGTCTGTTTAAATTGCCCAGATATTATAAGGTGGATGAAATGTGGAAATTTAATGTGATTTCTGGAATACATAACCATGCCTTACAAAAAAAGCTAGTTGGTCATCCCTTTGTATGCCGTCTTAAACCAGAGGAGAAGGAAATCGTTTCGAACATGTCTTTAATCAGAGTGGCGCTAAAAAACACACTTGCAGGTTTGAAACGGAAACACCCAAAAAGTGTTCAAATATCAAGTAGGTATATAATGTGCGTCATCGAAACAACATGGCGATAAGGGGTCCAATATTCGAAATGCAAAAACTTTTGAAAATTTTGAATGAAAACCACTATGTTTCTAGGTACACATTTTGTGATGATAAAGTCACTATTCATGACATATTTTAGACTTATCCCGAAAGTATTAAGTAGTTCAACATATTTCAAAATCACTACATTTTGTTCAGGTTTATTTAAAACCCGGGTGTCAAGTACCAGCTACATCGATGGAGTGGATGACACATTCAACAAATGAGTCGAAGACTTGGTCAAATCGATTTCTGGATAGGATGCTAGAGTTTACCAAATTGACTGAGCTTGAAAGAGAATAAAATCAGGAAAATTTGAAGGTGGAACCAAGTGTAGATTTATGTGATATTGGATCTTTTATTGCATTTTTTACTGTAATCAATACAATTTTTGTATGTATTATCGTCAACGATGTAATCTTGATCCGATTTAATACATAAGTAGTATATTACCTCTACTATGATGGTGTAATTCTTAATTAATTTTCTGGTTTGATTATGGTTTACATTGCATTTGCTTGTTTACTAAGTTTCTGGTTTTTTTATGGTTCATGTAAGTTTTCGGATATACATATCTAAATTAACCTCACGTATTTAAAAAAACAATCAGTAACATTTTCGAATATTCATCTCCAAAGTCACCCTTTTTGTAAAAAAGTTATGGTTTATTCGGAGATACATATCTGAATTGTAACCTGATGACAAGATAAAGTTTCTAAGGTCCAAAATGACCCAATACTTGTATAAATAGGGTGTCTCTCAACCTATTTTTTCTACACAACACACAAAAACCAGAGAATGAGTTCATATCCGTACCTTGCATTTGTGTATTTCAATGGCGAGAAGTCGCCACTTTCATTTAGGGTCACTGAAGAAATATCCCTCACAGATTTAGTATCCAAACTGAGCACTCTCTGGCGTTTTTCAGAAAACCACAAAGTTATCATGCTCGAGTATCAGTCACCCTTGTTTGACCGCAAAGGGAATATATATTTCACCAAATTTAAACTGAAGACGGGTGGAGATTTAAAGGTTACGTGGAGTGTTTTTCTCCGTTATGAGTCAAAGGTTCGATTGAAGTGGATGCGAAGATTTAAAGATCCCTCGAGGATATAATCATTATGTTCCAACGTCCTGATTATAATGTTATGTGATGTTGAATTTATTTTAATGACTATCTATGTAATGTCATGTTGATTTAATGTTGGTTTGGTTTTGAATTTAGTGTGATGTTGCAATGTTGGTGTTGATTTGGTTTTGAATTTGGTTTTGTCATGTTTCTGGTTTTTGGTTTTGAATCAGTTCATGCTCGAATATATATCTCTGAACATATTCTAAAAAGCCTTTGCAAATACATTTTTAAATTTAATTTAGTGCAAAATGAAAATTAATATTTTTGCCGTGGAGATATACCTGCAAAAATAAAGGGCATTTTTTACAGTTTGCCATGAACTATGAAGAAAGTTTAAAAGTGCACAGAGAAATTTCCAATTTAATCCGTTTAAACATTAAATTCTGAGAATTTGTTTTTGACCCATATGCTTTCTTAAACACCTATTGTGAAAATCCCAAAATGCCCCTAAATTTTGGATGTGCATCTCCGAAGGCACATTTTTTCTTAAAAAAAAAATGTGATTTCGGATATGCATATCCAAAAACACTTTTTTTTAAAAAATATTGTTTTTGGATATGCATATCCAAAATAACCTTATTTTTTTTAAAAAGGGTGTCTTCGGAGATGCATCTCCGAAAATTATTGCGTTTTTTACAAAACCCAAACAGACACCCCTTCATTTTCATTGTCTTCAATACAATTTTTTTTCAAACAAACCCATCTGTGCCAACTTGCATTCAAATGATTCTTGCTATATAACTCGTTACAAGCATAGATAAGCATTCAAAGCCTCATTCAACATCAACTCAAAGCTTCAACAAAGTGTAATTTTCCATAACTTTGAACTCTAAGTTGGAAATGTTATTAGGGCTGTTAAAAATTAGAAAAATATTGTAGGGAGTAGTTGTTGTAGGTCAATGATAGTGTTTAGTTGGTAAAAATTGGATTTTTATTGAGTTAGGGCAAGAAATGGTGGTCTGCGAAAAATGGTTGTTCGCATGTGTTTTCGGAAGTGCATTTCCGAAATCACCTCTGACCAGTTTCAGAAATGCACTTCCGAAATATGGTCTGAATTGTTTTTCTTATTTTCAAATTTGTTTCAAAGTCTTATCGGTTGCACTTTTTTCAGGAAAATGGCAGGCAACCAGGCACCAGCTACTCGATTTAGACAGGGTAGGGAGACACAGACAGCCTCATCTCGGCATAAGAGAGCTGCACAGCAAGCAGTGACTCATGGACGGGGTCGAGTTCGAGTATCAGTTCAAATGGATGACGCGCCTGTAGGATTTTCATCTGCATCGAGGAGTCGGCTGGCTTGGGCGTCTTCCTTTCATGAGGAGGAGGTACGTGAGGATGAGGAGGACATGGGACTCGAGGAGGAGGAGATACCTGATGTTCACACTGAGCACGGCGAGGATGATGCAGAGAAGGACGGCTATCCGGGAGGGCCTGCAGACACATCTGTGTTGATTTACTATCATGACTATGTTGCTCGACGAGTTTGGGAGGACGAGGTTGTTTTTGTATTGAACTTTATAATTTAAGCGTTTTTTATTTATGTTTTTATTGCACTTTAACATTGTTTTTTGTTTTTGTTGTGATAGGAACGGGCGACCATAAAATCCGTGAACCATGCGCGGAAAATATTTGATCTGTTTAAACCACAGGCTCAGTGGTTTAATGACGTTGTAGCTGGGAGCGGGCTTGACGGGTTATGTATGACCGGATATAGTACCATCAGCCACGACATGCAAGGGGCATTTGCTGAAAGGTGGCACAAGGAGACTTCGTCTTTCCACCTTTATGTTAGGGAGTTGACGATCACCCTACATGACGTGGCCTGTCTTCTCCACCTGCCGATCAGAGGGAGGTTATTGGACCATTCTCGGATACAGAGGGTTGAGATCATAGAGTGGATGGTGGATTATCTAGGTATATAGCCAAATATGGCGGATTATAAGTGCAGAGCGACGAGTGGGGCGCATATCCAGTTCTCCAGCTTGAAAGAGCTTTATGAGAACCACTTGGTGGCGGCATCGAGGAGGAGGGTGACGGGATTTTTGTTGGGTATCACCGTGATTACGCTCTGCGATGTTGGTTCATGTTCTTGGTAGGCACTGCACTCTTTGTGAAAAAAAGTGCAACCTACGTGGACATGACTTATCTCCGGTACTTTATTGATCTGACTATAGTTCACGAGTGGAACTAGGGGACCGCCATTCCGGTATAACTATACCAGAAGCTAAATGAAGCCTCCAACTGGAGGAACAAACAGTTGGCTGGCTCTTGCACACTCCTTACGGTACATTTCTTTTTTAATTATTTCACCTTTAATTATATCTTATTTCTTTTTAACATTATCGTATTTTTGTTTCAGAGCTGGATCATCTCTTATTTCCACCGTATCCACGACTACGATCCTGATCCCGCTTACGTTGATGCCATGCCCAGGGCTGCATGATATGTCCTCCAGAGGGGGAATTAGAAAGTGGGTCATATCGTGTATACCTTGATCGTACTGCTCACGGTGATATCCAGTGGACGCCCTTTGTTGATTACGGTAATGTTGTCCCATTCAACTGCATCGCATTGTATTCTGGATGGTTGGCATGTGGGGCCAACACCATGGTCAGGTATCTACCAGAGCGGTGTTTGAGACAGTTTGGACGTGTGGAGATGATACTGAGGTCTCCGTTTGAGGTTGCTCCTGACACCGTTACCCGCCAGGAGCTCACTACTATCTTTGAGGATTGGGCGCATCATTAGTCCCATAGGAGTATCGGCGTACACGGGCCACTCAGAGTTGGCACTATGTAGATGGATATGTGACATGGTTCTATCAGGTGTCACATCCTGTCATGACACCCGATGCCTCTGGGCGTCCACCTAGGACAACATATGAGGAGCTCTTGAATGACCATGCCACTAATCTCTTACCGATATGTCAGCGGATACACTCGATAGGGCAGGAGGAATTAGAGAGAGGGATCATTGAGCAGGGCGGTCTAGAGGCGGTTTCCATAGTGCAGAGGATGGTCGGTGAGGCGTCCAATGCAATGGGGTATAGGAGGCAGAGGCGGTCGTAGGAAGTTTGCATTAGGCATACTCAGTAGTAGATGCATATTTATGTTTTATTTATGATTTTTTTATCTGGTGTTGTAATATTTTTACATTGAGTATTTATCCGAACAACTACTTCCATATTATAGTATCGATTTTTTTATTCTATATTTGAGTATTTTTTATTTCCGTTACATTTTATCGAATAGTAGAAGATTTTAATTTTATTTCTACTATGTTGTTGTTTTGGAAAAAAATGAAAATCTGTATATTTCGGATATGCATCTCCGAAACAGCTTCTTGGTGAATTCGGATATGCATATCCGAAATCATTGAAATTTGATTAAGAGTGATTTCGGAGATGCATATCTAAAATCTTTAAAATTAGGATATGGGTGCCTTTGGAGATGCATTTCTGTTGCACCCTGATTTTTACCCTAAGATTCTGTCTCATTCGCATCATTGTATTTTATTCGATTAGGTTTTATGCTTATTAACCATTAATCAAAATTGCAAAAAATATGTCTTTTTCTTTTGTTTTTGTTAGACAGTGACTGAATCAGGGATAAAACGTGATTTGAGAGATGATGCGAAGTAGTCAATGTAAAAGTCGATATTTCGATTTCGTTCCAATTTGGAGGTTTAAAGTCCCTTTATTTTCATTTTTAATTTTATAGTTTTATTCCTTATTCAAAAATATAAAAAATAATCATTTTCATCACTTTTATTTTTAATCACATATTAGTTGTGTTTTTTTCAATTTTTAATTCTTGAAGTCACTCACCAATATTATTATTATTATTATTATTATTATTATTATTATTATTATTATTATTATTATTATTATTATTATTATTATTATTATTATTATTATTATTATTATTATTGTTATTAGTATTTTTGTTATAGGTCCATTTTAGTAGAAGAATAAAAAAATCAAGTTGGGGACCACACAAGAGGAGGTCACGCTTTGAGCAAGGGATATTCACGTTTTCCAGCCTCTCAGCATATTCACGTTTGAAGCAATAGAAGTCCCAACAAGATTTTCACAAGAGCTGATATCACCCTTCATTTTATTCAATCAATGGTCTACAATCAACAATAAACTCTCACACAGATTCCTTCAAGAATCGGTAACAAACTTTAGCTTTCGATTCTCCCATTTTCCCTCTCAAATTGATCACACCTTCCTCACTCACTCTCAGCCTATAAAACCAGTTCAGATTCACACAAAGAGGGGGGGAAGAAAAGCACTGTTATGCTGCAGAAAATTATCCAGAAAAGGCTTCCCCAAGACTCGTGTTAAACTGATTCACCTCTCCATTCATTCAGCCTTCGGTCCTCAAGATACAAATCTTCACCTTCATTCATATTAGATTGAATCCACCATTCACCACCATAATTCTGCTACTGATTCACCATCAACAACCACAAGAACCTCCATTTGCTCCACCGACTTCATTCAATAAACCGATTCAAACAGCTTCCTGCAAATCCTCACAAAACATCCACTGAACCTCCATTATTCGTACTCAGACTCCATACTTCATCTATTCATCATCATCATAGTTATGTAGCCTGTAATTTTCAAATAAACATTATGTTAGGTTTCACTAAGCTACCAAAGATCTAAATTGCATAAGATTAAAACATAAGAAATAACTTTTCAGATTTTCATTACCTTCTACAAACCAAAAGGATACAATATATAGTAGGGTTTCTTAAGGGATAATGGGCCATGGGCCAGCATAGAAGAAAATAAAACTTCTACAATATTCATAAAAAATACTAATAATTCCCTATTAATAATAGAAGTCCTTAATTAATATTGAAGGTTTTCTTTCCTTAATGGGCCTAATGGGCCGCTTCTTATCAATACTCATGGGGTCAGCAAGAGTGAAACGTGTACCACCGGGTGAATACGCGAAGAGGACGGTAGATCCAACAGATAAGCTAATGTTCCCATTCTCTTTACAATTGTGAAGGGACCAAAGAATCGCTTTGCCAACTTATGTGAAGATCTGTTTGCAACGGTGCTCTGGCGGTAAGACTGAAGTTTCAACATAACCAAATCACCCTCTTTGAAAGCGTAATCTGTTCTTTTCTTGTTAGCTTGTTTTTCCATTTGAATACAACTCTTCTTTAAGTGCTCTTTTAACTCCATAAGAATGCTATGTCATTTTTGTAGAGAGACGACCAAAGATTCATCCAGATTGGGGTCGGAGAGATATGCAGGAATATTGGGCGGGTCACGACCGTATAACACTTTGAAAGGCGTCATCTGAATAGTTGTATGGAAAGAAATGTTGTACCAGAATTCAGCGAGGTGCAAGAACTTATACCAGTTTCGAGGATGGTCACCCACGAAGCATCTGAGGTAAGTTTCTAAAGAACGATTTACTACTTCTGTTTGATCGTCAGTTTCCGGATGGTAGGATGTGCTATATTTTAATGTGGTCCCTTATGCCTTGAAAAACTGTTTCCAGAATTTAATGAGAAAGAGAGAGTCACGGTCAGATATTATAGACTTTGGAATCCCATGAAGCCGCGCTATATCAACTGAAAAACGGATAGCAAGATCTTTTGCAGTGAACTTCGTAGGCAGGCAATAAAATGGACAAACTTTATCAAACAATCGCATATAACCCAGATTGCTGTGTGGCCGAAGGAGTTGGGGAGATTTGTAATGAAGTCCATAGTCAGATCCTCCCAAACTTGTAGAGGTATTGGAAGAGGTTGAAGTAATTCCTTTTTTTTCTGAGTCAAATATTTACTTTGCTGACATATTGGGTATCGTTGAACTAATGTTTTCACTTCTCTGTAGAGACCTGGCCAAGAAAATGAAGTTGAGATCCGAGCAAGGGATGCTTTAACACCTGAATGGCCTCTAGTTGGTGTATGATGAAATTCCCGTAAGACTCTTAAACAAAGATCCTCAATGTCAGGTATGAACAGTTTATCCTTGTAGTACAAAAGTCCCTTAGTAAACTTGTAGAAACTGGAGTTGTTATCTACTTTATGTTGTGTAACTAATAGCTATCCTGCTGTGTCATGTGCATAAAACTGCCGAAGAGTCGCCAACAGATCTGGAATGGGAGAGGACAAGGATAACAACAAACAGTCGTGGGTGTGAAACTTTCTACTCAAAGCATCAGCGACAAGATTCGATTTGCCAGGTTCGTAAAATATTTCGAAGTTAAAACCTTGTAGCTTTGCCGCCCATTTCTGTTGTTCTGGCGTTTGAATCCTTTGAAGTAGAAGATTACATAGGCTTTTCTGATCTGTGTAAATGTGAAAATTTTGACCTATGAGATATGGACGCCATTTCTTTACTGCTTCTGTCCCAGCAAACATTTCACGCACATAGACGGATGAAGCCTGCATCCTTGGACACATCTTTTTGCTGAAGAAGGCGATGGGGTGACCACCTTGAGAGAGCACGACACCAATGGCTACACCAGAAGCATCAGTTTCAATAATGAATTATTTTGTAAAGTCTGGCAGAGCCATCACCGGCATGTCGGTCATTTTTTTCTGTAACTTTGTAAAGGCTACGGCCGCCTCTATACTCCATTAAAATTTAGTGGAACGTAACAAATCAGTGAGGGGAGCAGCGAGAGTGGCATAGTTTTTGACAAAGCGACGATAGAAACCAGTGAGGCCTAAAAACCCGCGGAGTGCCGTGTGAGAACGTGGAGTAGGCCAATCTAACATGGCCTGCACCTTTTCTGGATCAGGAGCAACACCTCCAACTGAAATAACATGTCCTAGGTAGTGCACTTGTTTAACTGCAAAAACACACTTAGGTAACTTCACTATAAAAGCATGAGACTCCAAAAGGTCAAAAATAACCTGCAAATGAAGTAGGTGATCCCTAAAATTGGCACTATAGATTAGTATATCATCAAAAAATACTAAAACAAACTTGCGTAAGTAAGGTCTTAGTAAATCGTTCATAGCTGATTGGAAAGTGGAAGGGGCGTTTGTTAACCCGAAAGGCATTACGAGAAACTTATAATGCCCATCGAAAGTACGAAAAGCAGTCTTATGTGTGTCTTCCGATGCAACGCGGAAATGATGGTAGCCTGAGCGTAAATCTAACTTGGTAAAATATTTAGCACTGCCTAGCTCATCCAAAAGTTCATCAATGGTTGGGATTAGGAAACGGTCTTTTATGGTTACTGCATTGAGTGCACGATAGTCCACACAAAATCTCCATGTACCATCTTTCTTTTTAACTAACAAAATTGGTGAGGAGAAGAGGCTGTGGCTAGGCTTAATGATGCCTTCTTTCAACATGTCTTGTATAATGGAAGTCATTGCGATTTTTTGTGAGTGTGGGTAGCGGTAAGGCTTGACATTGATGGGTGGTGTATTGGGGAGAAGGGGAATATGATTATCATGAGGTCTAGTTAGGGGAAGTCCCTCTTGGGGCTGAAAGATGTTTTGGTATTTGGTGAGTAATGTTTGAATTTCTGGATTAATATTTGGTGAGGGTTTTAACAAGGGATCAGTTTTGGAAGGGCTGTTTGTTAGTGATTCATGATTTTGGAAAATCATAAGATGAAAAGAAGCAACAGAATTTGTATGAATAAGGTGTTTAAGTTGGTGAAAGGTAGTATGGGAGGGATGGGCTGTTGGGTCACCTTTCAATGTGATGTTATTTTTCTGATGGGTAAAGGAGATTGATGGGATGGAAAAATCTGCTTGTAAAGGGCCTAATGTTCTTAACCAAGCCATTCCAAGAACAACATCCGCACCTTCGATTGGCAAGAGATAGAAGGGTAGATGGAAAAGTTCATTCTGTAACATGAGGGGAACATTATTGCAAATACCTTCACATTGTAAGTGAGAACCATTCCCCACTATGACAGAAAATTGAGTGATGGGTGTAGATGTGAGGTTTAAATGCTGAGTGATTCTGGGCTGCATAATGTTATGTGTGCTGCCTGTATCTATTAGAACCATCATCGATAGGCCACCAATCATGCCTTTGAACTTTAGTGTTTGTGGAGAAAATGGCCCTATTAAGGCTTGTGGGGAGAGCTGCAAGTAAGTGTCATTTAAATCTTGCTCAATTTCTGGTTCTTTAATTGCTTCCTCAACATTAGTTTCGCAAGTAAGTTCGTCTTCGGCCATAAGAATTAAAAATCTGCTAGTTGAACAATTATGTCCAATAACAAATTTTTCATCACAATTAAAACATAAACCTTGGGCTCTTCGCTCTTGAAGTTGGGCTTGGGAGAGCTTTTTGATTGGGAATTTTGAGGATGTTGGGCTTGATTGGGTTTTGGACAGATTTGGTCCTTGGGTTGTGGGAAGGATTGCTGGTTTGGAATTTGGGCTGGGTGAGTAGGCAGAAGGCTTAGTGTAAGGACTTGTGAATGGTTTAGAAAATCTGGGTTTAGAGTCTTTTAGCTTGGATTCGATTAATTTAGCTAATCCAATAGCTTGCGAAATGCTTGTTGGTTTGTGAATGGCCATTTCATTGCGAATATAACTTGTTAAACCAGAAATAAAACAATTTAATATGGCATCTGCTGGTAATCCCACAACTTGATTACCTAACTTCTCAAATTTAGTTTGATAATCAACAACTGAACCCTCTTGTTTCAATTTAAATAACTCAGCCTGATGGTTATCAAAAGTAGAAGGACCAAAACGTAATTCCAAAGCTTTGACAAATGAAAACCAATCAATTAATAAGTGACTTTGATGCATCCATTTAAACCAAGACAAAGCATCACCTTTCATGTAAAAGGAAATTAATGACAAACGATTTTCCGGTGGCATATTGTAAAAATTGAAAAATTGATCCGCTTGAAATAACCAATCAAGAGGTTCTGACCCATCAAACATAGGAAGTTCTAATTTTAGTGTTCGAGGTGGTGGTAAGGGAGGGATATGGGCGAGATTGGGATAAGAAGTAGGGGTGGCAAACGGGCATGCCCGCCCCGTTTAGGCCTGCCCCACAAAAGCCCGCGAAAAAACGGGGCGGGGCGGGCATATGAGAGAGTGCGGGTCTAAAACTTTGCCCCGCACCGCAAAAAAGTGAGGGCGGGGCGGGGAAAGCCCGCGGGCCGGGCATTGAACCTTTTAGGCCTAAAAATAGTAAAATTGTATGAAAAAGCTCATGCCCGCAAAAAAACGGGGCGGGGCAGGCACACTAAAGGGAGCGGGCCTAAAATCTCCCCCCGCCCCGCAAAAAAGTGTAGGTAAAACGGGCTTTCCCCGCGGACCGGGCCCGTTTTGCCACCCCTAATAAGAAGGTTGGTGGGACATTGGGGAGATGAGAATATGTTGGGAAAAGTGTATGTTGAAAGGTTGGGAGTATGATAAAATTGTTGGGATGGGTGGGTGTTTACGGTGATTTCCGGTAAACAACCGCTAGTCCTCCAAACTATAAAATATACTTTGGTTACTCGCAGGATCGACTAGATTGATCCTAGGACATAGTCAAACAATTGCCTTTCGATATGATTTGATTCATGTTTGTTTGTTCTGACTTCAAGAAAACTTGTTTTTGATGTGATCGAATGAATATTCACTTAAAAACAACACTTGTTACATATGTTAATATGTCTTTCGACAAAAGAAACGTAAACCAAAGCATGTAAATTGCAGGAATGTAAAGTGCAGAAATATAACGTGCAAGAATGTAAAATGCATAAATGTAAAGTGCTTCGAAATGAAAGTTAAACAAAAAAAATAAAAGGAATTGAAAAGATACTTGAATAAAGAAAGATACAAATGTATTTAAAATGATGTTGGTGTCATACGTACATTTCTCAGCGAACTCGTTCTCTAAACACTTGATACTTGAGTGATTTGTGAGTGATTTGTACAAAATGAACACACGGAATCCTAACATTAAGACCCTTATTTATACTAATTTCGACCCTAACGGTCCTACACTAATCTGATGCCACGTTGCTCACAAAAACCCCTGGGATGCCATCTGTCCTTGTGCGGTTACACAGACTACTTCGAAATTCAAATCATCCCGCCTGAATCCTCTTTCGACGCGTGGCAACGTGATCAGAACCGAGAATGCCACGAAAAACACGTTAAGCCTCAATACCTTACGTATTTCGTAAAATGTTTAAGTCTCAAAGATAACCCTCTTCGAATTAGCTCCAATTCTAACTATCTTCGTTCCAAATCAAACAATCACTCTCGAAACATGGCCATCAGTAGCCATTTTTAATCTCAGAAATGGTCATCAGTAACCATCTTCCTTCGAATTCTAACTCTTCAAAGAATATTCTTTCTAAACGAAATCTTCAGCCAACAAATTGCCCCCAATAAATGCCTGTTTCGAAAACAAGAGAAATAGGTGTTTCTTGTCATTTTCAAAGATGTCTTCTCAGAACTTACATTCCCATGTTCTGGCATTACTTCATGATCATTACTCCTATATACTAGGAGTAAGGCTAATAATTATTCGACCGCCGTTGGATTAAATCAACGCCTGCCGCGTGTCTTTGACTCTTACCCAAAAGATTTGAAAGGGTTTCCGTTAAACCTTTAAATACTTGAACTTCTACCCTCTCATAACTTTCACTTCTATTTTCCTACTTTCTTCATAGAAAAGAAAATCCTCTTTGGTTACACTTAACCCATTCCTCAAATTAAATTTATTCATGGCGTCTTCTTCAAATGCTCTCCAACCCATTCAGAAACTTCAAAATCCTACACAAATAGGGAATCAAGAACACATTCTAGACCCATATGCTGCAGAGACGCGCGCCATCTATGCTTCTCAAGTAATCATCCCTTTTGAACTTTCTGGAAAAACTCATGCTTTCATGGGTCCTTTACCGGGAGGAAACAACCCCTCTTTGAGTAAATTTTTCCCTGTTTATTATAAAAATAGACCTTTAGTTAGCAAGAATAAGATAGATGAAGAAGGTCATCCAATCTTAGCTGATCCTGATAATACAAAAGAAACCTCAACTGAAACTTCTTTGGTCTTAGAGAAAATTAGGTTAAACTATGTAACCAATTTTGTGAAACTCTTTAGGTCAATCCCTTTAACAAAAGATCCTGAATTGTATTACGCTTGGCTAACGAAGGTGGAAAAACAAAAGGCTTCTTTCTGGAAACAACTAGGGATTTATGATATAATCCAGTTATCCAAAACAGGCTTAGAATATAACCAAACCATGTTAGTAGCGTCAGTTTATTTCGGGGATGCTTCTCACAATACTTTCCACCTTCCATGCGGAATGGTCACCCCTACCCTTTTCGACGTAGCTGTTATCACAGGGCTTCGACCAACTGGAGAAACCTTCGACCCTAATTTCATGGATACTGACACCATCAATTTTAATGAAGCTACAGTCACTTACACTGCTTTCATTCAACAATACCACAATGAAACGACCACAGAAGTCGCAGATGAAGAACATATTGCGTTTCTAGCACTCTGGCTTTCGAGATGCGTCTTTTGTTCTAGGTCCATACATGTAGCAAAGAGATATCTTTGCATGGCTAACCAGCTGAATGCTAGGAAAAAGTTAAACTTAAGCCAGTTAATTCTAGGATTTCTCTACGAGAATCTCGGTGAAGCAACAGACCTTGTTAAGAACTACAAAACAAGATCTCTTCTTTTTGCTGGTCCTTTCTGGTTGTTGCAACTATGGCTTAATGCCACTTTTGAGGCTCACCTCCCATACAAAAGCGTTGTGGATGAAGAAAGTGCAGCTATAAAGAATCGAACAGTGGAAGGAACCAGACTAGCTTACCTAACTCCAAAAGAAGAAACTGGCAAACTTCGTGAAACCTTCTTGGCATACATAATGATGTTCGCTAAACGTTATCAATTCAGTCCCTCAATGGCTCCATTCGTTCAACGGAAAGTGGGTCCCGAATGGTTTACTCGAGAATTTCCAGCAACTTCTTCCGACCAACAAGCCGAATCCATGG
The DNA here is from genome assembly GCF_029867415.1 of Vicia villosa. Classification (NCBI taxonomy): domain Eukaryota; kingdom Viridiplantae; phylum Streptophyta; class Magnoliopsida; order Fabales; family Fabaceae; genus Vicia; species Vicia villosa. The sequence goes on from NC_081185.1 coordinate 82,336,811, forward strand.
CTATCTGAGAAGCTTTCCTCACCCCAAAGTTGTTATATCACCAACTTCGATCTCCAAAAAGTCACTGCTGTCTTCTTTGTTATCAACCAAATTTGGTTTCGAGACAATTTGGGTTGGTTCAACTCAAACCAAAATGCTTGTACGACAAAAGGAATCACATGTGTCTACATACTTCGCATCTGGCAGAAGACGAATATGAGTCAAAAATCTCCAAATATGTTGGCATCACCACTTTGTCTCCCGTCTCTTTCGAACCTGCTTTTTACTCTACCATAGATTTTCATCAATGGTGGACAGATTATTATTCTATGCAAATCTTCGATGCTGAAAGCCTTACTCGGGAACTAACTGAAGCTTTTGCTGATGTGCAGGCGAATTTCCATAAAGGTACTTCGACTCATATTAAAGAAATCCAAGCATTTCAAAAATTCTTTGAAACTATCTACAGGCCTGATGATCTTAGTCGGGCCGTTCATGAGGCTGCGGTCACTTTACGTGAAAAGTTTTCTGCTAAACTGGATAAGTTGAAATTGCCCACGTCCGTTCGACCTGAACTACGTTATGAAGTGGCTTTTGAACTTAATCCCCCAAAATTCCCTCCACTACCTAGTGCTGATTTTGGTGTGGCTTTAAGCCCTCCTTTTCCAGACTGGTTTGTGTGTGGGAATCTCATAAAAATCCTTCAGGAACAATCTAAAAAACGCGCTGAACGAGTGGTCCCGACTAAGCATACCTTGGATACTTTCAAAGGACATCTTCATATAGGTCTTGAGCACGTTCGCGTCTTGACTCCAATACCCGAAGGTTGGGGTTTAGACAATCCTTCGACTAACCCTTTCTTCTTCACTGAAATATTGATTCATACTTTATTCACAGCCGTTACTCGAAAGAGAAATATCAAGGAAGCCCCTGCACAGAAGGGCTCTGGAGCTTCGAGGAACACCAAGGCAAGTGGGAGTGATTCTGTCACCACTGGCAAGAAACCCACGGTACATACATACCTTATATTTTAACTTGTGAAATTTTATGAATATTGCTCACTTGGTTTTAATATGTATTTCAGAGCTCGAAACCTCCAGCATCTTCGAAGCGAAAAGTTCCTCAAACAGCTGCTTCAGATGACGAAGATAAATCTCCTCCTCGTACTAGACAAGCACCGAAGAAAAGACAGAAAGCTGCCACCCCTTCAGCCAAAGGAAAGGGATCTGGGACTTTGAAACTTACTTCATCGAGTGACAAGGTATCTTCTGACGAATCACCCTTAAAGGCTGCTAGTACTATCCCCATTGTAGAGAGCCATAACTCAAGTCCAGACAACGTTCCAACCAAGGTATTTGGATTTCACAACATAATCATCTTTTCAAATTCTAATTCTAATGATTAAGTTCACCTCTTACCTTGTAAATGTAGGATGATGCTGGCACAACTACTTCTGATCTCAAAACCTCAAGTCTAAACATTGATCTTGACAATCTTCAAGGTAAATGTCTGCCTTTTCGAATGACAGACGAATTTCTTGCAACTTTCCATTTTTATCAATTCTAACTGTTCAACAGAGGTGTTCCTCGACACAAATCTCCTGTGCTTTCTCTAGTTCTCGAAGACGCTCAGCCCCTTGCAACCATCATTCCAACTGTGCCTGCTGAAGAAAGCCATTCAAATGATGAGTCTCCACCTACTCATCAAGATGAAAATATGGAGGAAAATCCTCAATGTTCGGATAGTGATAATGCAGCCGGACAACCAACTGGCAGCGAAGATACTATATCTGAGCAAGATGCTATAGAGGAAACTTCCAAACTGCCTACACCTGGTCCTCATGAAACTTCGACCTTCGGAACTATAGTCACTCCTGTGACTACTTCGAAGCAGGCCTCCGCAATGCTTACTCCTTCAGAACTGGAGCAACTCAAGAAAACTGATCCCGTAAGCTTCCTCAAAACCATGATGAGTGTTGATAACGTTTCGCCCATTGGGCTTGGAACTTCTTCTAATTTCTTGGCGGATACTGGCGACAAGGATGATATTCCTAATCTCCTTCGTCAATTAAGGGAAAAGTTCTTCGAAACCAACCTCGTTGAAGCTCTAAGCAAGGATTCCACCAAATGTTATAGCTTAAACAATCTTTTGAAGAAAGTGGATTTACTTCTGGTCTTAGAGGAAGTCTCAGAAGTGATTGTTTTACAGGGTTCTCTGATTGATCAACTCCAATCTAATCTTCTTCGAAAACGGAATATTGACAAACAACTCACAACAAAGGTGACTTCTCATAGTTCTTCATGGAAAGCTGCTAATGATGCAACAAAAAGGGCTGACGCCCTTAAGCTTGAACGTTCGAAGAACCAGAAGGAATATGAAGATTGTGAAACGAATATCAAATCCTGGAAACAAGAAATTGAACTCCTCGAAGAGAAGATAAAGAATGCCCAGTCTCGTCAGGCAGCAATCCAACAAACTCATCAGGAAGAATTGACTGAAGTGGCATAGTTAGGGATTCAACACTTCGAGACGGCACAGAAGCTAGTGCCAGAGATCGAAGAACTGAAAAGACAACAAGCATTAATCGAACGTCATATGTCTTTATGGGAAACTCAATATTCGAAGATGAAAAATAATCTTCCTAGGGACTTTAATTAGTTACTTTGAACCTTGCATTGCCCTTTTGTGTTCCGCACTTAGTTTATTTTGTAATCAGACTTTCTCAGGAATATATATGCAATTTGTCTTTCAATCTTCTATACATCTAATTCTGCAGTTGTCATGAGTAGCGTTTTAGCAATTCCTAAAAATTGCCCAAATTTATTTTATTATCATAATGACTTTAATAATGCCCCCACGTGACATGATTACTCTTCGCAGCCTCTCACACCTAGACTTGGCGTTTCCACTTCCCTTAGCCGTAACCATCATTAAATGATGACATCACCTTTTTCAAAACGTCTATTTGAGACGTGCGTGTATCAGTTTTCAACATGATTACACTTCAACTTCCAAGGCGGGAAATGGCGGAGGCCATAACTTCTCTTGGGGATACCAAATGCAGTCCAATCAACACTAAAAAATGAACCGTTCTTTTATGGCCAATGTATTCTATATAAAGCGTTAGCATTCTACTCCTTTCTTCATACTTTCCCCAAACTCTTATCAAAGTTTGCTCTCTTCTCCTTACATTATTTCAAATACAGAGTTTGATAAAATCTCTTGCATTCTCTTTCTCAAATGGCGCAACCCTTGACTTATGCTACCATTAGATCCTGCATCAAAAAGGAATTCAAACTCTCTGAGGAAGAGTTTGATGAGAACCACATCAGTATCAGCGCACTCTTTGCCAACCAACAACTCTAGTTTTATCACGAAATCCTGGAGGGGTCTGTTTGTCCTAACATGTTAGCAGATTTATGGATGTTTGCGTCCCTGCGCATAGATCCAGAAGGGAGAACCACCATTGTGTCTGAGGTTCGAAGGGCTCACATTACCATCACTCCCTCAACCATTTCTGACCTGCTGAGATGTAACAATCTTGGGGAAGCGTTTGATGAAAACACCATCAACATGACTACCTATGTTACGCTGAGGGCCCTCATGGACAATGACCCCTTTAGCGCTAAAGTCATTAGGATTTGGCACCAGCTTTTAGTAGGCAACTTTCGTCCACGAAACCATGATCTAGACAGCATCATGATGGAGGATCTGGAGTTCATACTCTGTGCCCTCCGGGGAAAGAAAATCAACTTTCCTCTACTGATCTTCAAACAGCTTGTCGAAGCTATTTCTATGGCTGCCTCTCGTCAAGGTGTAGTGACATGTCTTCCTTATGGAAGATTGTTGTCCTACATGTTTCTCAAAAAGGGTATAGTGAGAATAATGCGTAGGTCGGGATCTCTAGACATGTTTGAAGCAGAAAGCTTGCCCCTTCTATCCTTGGAGGGTTTAGAATAAAGGATTAACTAGAGGGTGCGTTGTCTGAAGCTTTTGATGAAGGTGTTATAGGTCTTAGTTTTATTGTTTCTAATTTTGAATGCTCCTTTTGTTAGCCTCTAGTATGCTTTTAATTCTGTAGTTGCTGAATCTACAATCCCAAACTGAATATACTCTCCTATTCTTAATGAAAAATATTTTGGCATTGCTTTGTCTTTTTACTTTATTTGCCAAATATCTTGCTTGAACACGAAGCCATTTTGGTGTTTGTTCAACCATTTTGGCCTACGTAGTATACTCTGAATATCTACGTTTCTGCAATTTTTACTTCGTGCATGCTTGGTTTGTATCTTTTCAGATACTTCCCATTTACTCTTAAGATCCCACGATCTTCTGCCAACTCTTCTATCTCGTAAGCGTTATTCGAGAATACTTTTAAGATTCGAAAGGGTCATTCCCAGTGTGGGGACCATTTACCTAGTGCCTGATTCTTTCGATCTATAGGTAAAATAACTTTCCAAACTAAGTCATTATTAATAAATGTTTTACCTTTCACCTTTTTATTGTATGCTCTGGACACCCTTTCTTTTTGTCTTTTTATCATCTCCAGTGCTCGAAGTCTGTCTTCGTCTAAATCTACCAATTCGTTCATCATCAATTCCCAATATATGTTTGGAGGAATTTCTGCCTGTCTTTGGATTCGGACTGATTGCAAGTATATCTCAACTGGAAGTACTGCATCGTGTCCGAACGTCAATTGGAAAGGTGTAGTGTTTGTAGCTTCTTTTGGCGACGTTCGACAGGCCCAGAGTGCTTGGTCCAAAGTTTTATGCCAACTCTTGGGTTTTTTCCCTACGTGTTTCTTTATGAGACCAATTATTATTTTATTTGCTGCTTCAACTTGTCCATTTGCCTGAGCGTAGTAAGGTGTAGAAGTAAACAACTTGAACCCCATTTCTTTGGCGAAATCTTGCATCTTTCGCCCAGTAAACACTGATCCTTGATCTGTGGTTATACTCTCCGGGATTCCGAATCTGTATATAATGTGTCTTTGGATAAACTCAATCACTGCCTCTTGATCTACATTTGCAAGTGGTATCGCTTCGACCCATTTTGTGAAGTAGTCTATCCCTACTAGAATATATCTTTGACCTTTAGAAGACTTGGGGTGGATTTCCCCAATTAAGTCTAGTGCCCAACCTCTGAAAGGCCATGGTTTTATTATTGAACTTAATTCATTTGCAGGAGCATGTTGAATACCTGCATGTTCTTGACACTCTTGACATCCTTTAGCGAATTCTATGCAATCTTTTAACATAGAGGGCCAATACATTCCGTACCTAAACAAAAGCCATTTCATTTTGTGCCCCGCTTGGTATGCACCACATGCTCCACTATGTACATTCGAGAGAGCCAAATATGCTTCAGCTTCACCCAGAAACTTTAGCAAAACTCCTTCAGGAGTCTTCTTAAACAATTCATTTCCCATCAAGAAATATGATAAGGCTCGATATTTACCTTTCTATCCGTGTCTGTCGAAGGATCTTTTAAATAGTTCACAATTGGACTCCTCCAATCTGTGTCTGCTAAAGAGTCTATATTTAAAACTTCAAACTCCTCTTTGTTAGCAAAACCTAATTGTGAATTCTCCAGATCACTTGGGGAGAGCTTGGTGGCCATTGCTTTGCCTCTTACTTCGATCATCTCTTCTAGTTTTTCTTTTGATACTCTGTATCCTAAGGCTAACTGTGCCAAATCATTTGCTTCTTGATTATTCAATCTTAAAACGTGACTTAGATCCACGTACTCGAATTTTTTAAGCAGCCTGTTTGCTATGACAAAATACATGATCAAATTCTCTTTGATACATTTGTATTCCTTCGTCAATTGCTTAATCACTAGTTCGGAGTCTCCTTTAATTTCGACTCTGGTTGCCCCCAATTCTAACAAAGCTTCAAGTCCAGCGATCAGTGCTTTGTATTCAGCTTCGTTGTTGGAGCATAAGGGACCTTCAATCTTGTACTTGAGCTTTGTTGGAATTCCATCAGGAGAAATTATCAGTATTCCAACGCCGGTTCCTTCTTTATGAGTCGAACCATCGAAGTATAATTTCCAAGGCTTCAAATCTACATATTGTTGAGGGTTCTCAACCACTGCATGGTCAACAATGAAATCTGACACGATCTGACCTTTCATTGCTTTAAGAGGTTGAAATATCAAAGAGTACTCAGTAAGGGCTAAAGCCCATTTGCCAATTCGACTATGCAATATTAGTTTTGATAGCATATGTTTAATAACATCACAATGAGACGAAACATAAACATCAACTGGCTTTATATAATACTTGAGTTTGATACAAGAGAAATATAAACAAAGACAGAGTTTTTCTATTGTGCTATACCTAGTCTCTGCATCATTGAGTACTCTACTTAAATAATAAATAGCTCTTTCGACACCATTGTCATCTTCTTGTTCTAACATGCTGCCTATTGTATTATCTGAAGCTGAAATATACAGGCGCATGTGCTTCTTCCCATCTAGGGGAGACAATATTGGTGGATGCATCAAGTATTGCTTGATTTTTTCAAAAGCTTCTTGATGTTCAGCACGCCATTCGAACTTTCCTTGCTTGAGTCGAAGTAAGGGGGAAAAAGCTTGTGTGCGTCCACTCAAGTTGGAGATAAATCTTCTCAAGAAGTTTATCTTTCCTAGTAATGACTGTAGTTCTTTCTTCGTGGATGGAGGCTTTGTTTCCATAATAGCCTTTGTTTTATTCTGATTAATTTCTATTCCCTTTTTGTGGACTACGAAGCCCAGGAAATCTCCAGCCTGCACAAAGAAAGCACATTTAAGGGGATTCATCTTTAAGCCATGTTTTCTCATTCTTTCGAATGATTGTCTCAGATGGTCAAGATGACTGTTATCTGAAACAGACTTTATAACAATGTCATCTATGTATACTTGCATGAAAGTTTCTATAAAATCATGGAATATAGAATTCATTGCTCTTTGATAAGTTGCCCCAGCATTTTTTAGACCAAAAGGCATTACAACCCACTCGTAGGTGCCTATTGCCCCTGAGCAACGAAAAGCTGTTTTGGATACATCTTCTTCTGCAATGAAGATCTGGTTATACCCAGAATATCCATCCAACATACTTAGATATTCGAAGCCTGCGGCTGAATCTACTAGCATTTCTGCCACAGGCATGGGATATTCATCCTTAGGCGTTGCTGCATTCAAATCACAAAAATCTATGCATACTCTTAATGAACCGTTCTTTTTAATAACCGGCACAATATTAGCAATCCATTCAACATACCTTGTGGTTCTGATGAACTTGCATCGTAGAAGTCTCTCGACCTCTGCTTTGATCTTCGAATGAATTTCTGGTGTGAACCTCCTAGGAGTTTGCTTGATGGGCTTTTTTCCTTCTTTTATGGGCAGCTTTAATTCGACCAAATCTCGCCCTAAACCAGGCATCTCATCGTAATCCCATGCAAAGCAATCTTTGTTTTCTTTTAATAACTTAATGACTCTTGATTTCAACGCTGGCTCTAATTTTGCACTGACATATGTTACCCTCTTCTAATCTTCGTCTCCAAGTTTTACTTCTTCGAGTGGATCTTGGGCTAACATTTTTATATTTGCCCCCATTGGGTCTTTCTCGAATCCCAAGGGTTCTTCGTCGTAGATTGCGTCCAGCCTTTGACTCAACTCTTCACCTGAGATCTTTTCGGCTTGAACTCTGTCTTCAAGGAATTGAGGGATCGAATGTGTACCAGAATCTGTCGTTTCTTCCTTTCTTGGAATTGCACCAACAATCATGTTTGATAATTCGGCTTCGAGAGCCGTTTTTCTTTTGTTCTCGGCTATGTAAGCCGAAATCTTTTCGAAGAAGGATGATTCAGACATCATCAACGTCGTCGTCCCAGCCTGTTGGCCGTATTGTTGGAAAATGCTCTATTGGTGCGGTATCTTCTGGACCGTCCATTATTTCTCTATTCCATTGGAATCCATTTGGGTGTAAAGACAAATAGTATAAAGCATTCTTATTTGGGGTGTATATATCTTCTGCAGCATGGCAAGGCCCTATGTTTGCCAAATTCCTATCAAAGCTGGTTTTATTTACTTGATTAACTTCAGCCATGTAGTAACTCTGATCCCCTTCAATGTTCTCTACTATACCATCTTCCCTCCAAATGGTTAATCTTTGACGCATTGTCGAAGGCACTGCGGCAACTCCATGGATCCAGTCTCTTCCTAGCAAAAGATTGTAATTTGCCTTCGCCGGTATCACCGTGAACATCGTTGGCCTTGTGACCGAACCCACAGTTAAATTCACTTGAATGACACCGAGAGTTTGCCCTATCTTGCCTTCGTAGTTAGACAAGACCATGTTATGTGGCCTTATATCAGTATCGAACATACCAATTCTCTTCAACATATATTGGGGCATTAGGTTCACCGCTGCCCCCCATCTACTAGGACTTTGTTAATGCCAACATTTTCAATCTTAGCCCTTATGTAGAGTGGTTTTAGATGATTTCTCATACCTTCATCAGGCCTCTCGAAGAAAGCATTATGCTCTTCAACTGCCCCGTTGTTTAGCACATAATAACACACAGGTTTGTGTCTGGCCATCTCTTCCATATCAGCTTCCTCACAATCTTCAGCTTCTGTTTCTTGGTTAAACTCATGAGGGAGTACTGACACAACATTGCAATTGAGGTTTATAGATGACACTCCATCTGAGTCGAAATCATTTGTCATTCTATCGTCTTCTTTCCAAGGGTTGGAATGCATCTTTTCTTCTTCCTTCTCATTTTCAGAATCGAACAACTTGCGTTCCACTGGAGGTTTACTTGTCCTTGCCCCTTGCGTTGGGACTTGGTTACTACTAGACTCTCCGATCTCCCTTGGTTTGTATTCCCTTTGGGCCTTCTTCATCCTCTGGTGCCTTCTCCACTAGGATCTGGACATAGGATTTTTGCCTTTGTAATTCTCCAACCTGTACATCTCTCAATTTGAGGTTTGGAATTGCTTCCTATATGCCATTGCAGTTCTTCCCCCTTGGTCCCAACTTCGCCATTTGTTGGTTCTCGCACCAGGTTGAATCCATCTATCCCTGGGTATGTCTGCAAGGACTTTGAATGTGACCCTTCGAGCTCTAGGATGCGGGCTGTCAGGCCTCTTTGATGGGGTCCAGTTATCGAACCCATACAGGTTGGGACGAAGCCCCTGAGTTTCTCGACCCATATAGAAATATACCCTTTCGAATGATCGTGCCAGCAATTCGTCATAGACTGCTCCACATCTAGGGCACAGTACAACCTCAGTGTTTTCTTTGTGACATTTGACCAAGAAACCTACTAAGCTTTCTTCCATCCTTGGGTACACCTTTAGCAATAGGTTTCCTCCTCTCCAGGGTTGTTCCAATCTTTCTCGTAGGGCCCTTTCGAAGTTAGCCTGAACCCTTCGATCCAGCATGATTGAACACCTTGGGCACATCAGCATTTTTCCGCCATTCTTCTCATGGCTATTCCAGAGATAATCTTTCAAGCTTTCCCCTCTTGGTGGGATTTCGATGTTTCCCTTCTCCCTTATCATCCATTTTTCTAGTTCTTCTATTTCAGACAAAGGCCGCCTAACATTGACCATGTTAACAACTACCGGAGGAGCTTCAGAAAGTTGTATCTGCTGAAGTTTTGCCCTGAGGTCTTCAGTGGCCTCATTGGTTTTTCCTTTCAGATCTTCAGTCATCTCTGCATCGAAGGATTCTTCAACATTAGTGTTGAAGACTGCATTGTCATTTAGGCTTTCAGTAGCCTGCTTTCCAGTTGAAATTATCTCCGATTCAGCAACATCTACTTTAGACACTTCCACCATGTTGACGTCAAGTGGTTCACAGAGGTTAGTGGCAGCAACATTCAAAGGGTCTGTGTCAACCTTCATATGACTCTTGGTTTTGTCAGCGAATTTCAGACGTCCATCCTTGATAGCATTCTGGATTAGATCCCTGAAAAGAAAACATTGTGAGGTTTTATGGCCTAAAAAACCATGATATTTGCAAAAGCCTCGCTTCTTCCGTTTTTCTAACGGAGGAATTTTGGAATTGGGAGGCACTATCATCTGGCCATCTTTTACTAACAAATCAAATATTTCGTCACATTTAGTGACGTCAAATGTATAAGTTTTCTTAGGAAATCTATCATTTTTATCGTTTTCTACTAGATTTTTTCCATTAGAAGGGGTGAGCAATTTGCAAGAATAAGGCGGTGCTTCTTTTAATTCAGCTAGATCTATTTTGACCTCTTCCACGCTGTATGAATCTTCGAAAGATTCTCCGGCAACGTCTTCAGCTTCAATATATGCTACCCTCTCCTTCTTGTAACTTTTATTTGCTCTGGCCTTTTCTGCTTTTAGTCGTTCGACTTGTCGAACCCTGTCTGCCAATTGGGCCATATCCCTTAGGTATTGGGTATCCAGTTTCTTTCTAATTGAATAATCTAAACCACCTGCAGCCATTTCGACTAATTCATGTTCTGGGACAACCATGAAGCATCTTGATTTCATCAAACAGAACCTGTTTAAGTAATCATCTATAGGCTCTGTGAACTTCCTCTTGATGCTATCCAATTCTTTCAGGCTTATCTTGGTTTGACCCATATAGAACTGTTCATGGAATAATCTCTCCAAATGTGTCCATGCGTCTATCGAATTTGGGGGTAATATGGTAAACCAAGTAAAAGCATTTTTTGTTAGCGAACTAGGAAAGTATTTAATCCTAAGGTCCTCGTTGCCTGCTAAATCGCCGGCTTCCGTCAAATATCTGGCTATGTGTTCCACGGTTGACTCACTGGTGTCCCCTGAAAATTTAGTGAATTTTGGTACTTTGGTACCCCTTGGTAAATCTGTTTGCATGATATATTCCGCTATGGGGGACGTATAATTTGGACGTCGAAGTCCAGTATTAAGGCCATTATTGGCCATAATTCTCTCTATCATGGTAGTTAGGTTATTTTCAGTGGCCATATTCTCTCTTCTAACCCTTTGAACTACTTCGTCTGGGTGTTCGTTCCTACCTACTATCCTTAACCTGGGTCTTTCCTCCGCAATCTCCTGATGGACAGGAATAGTCCTTTGACTCGAACCTTCTAGGTCTATTACTTGGTTCCTTTCAATTGCTGCTGTTCTAGGTGGGGGAACTATGTCAGCGGTGGTTGCCCTAGGCGGAGGGACTAGATCAGCGGTTGTTGCTCTAGGCGGAGGAACCGTATTTTGAACACGTTCCATAATGGGTTCACCCTCTCGATAAGGGGGTTGATTACTTTTTCGCCTAGGTTGTGGGACTCCTAAGAAATCCGCCATTCGCCCTATTTGTGACGATATTTTTGATATGTTTCCACATTGTCTTGGTTTGTCCTTGTAATGTTTGCTACTAATGGATTGAAAATCGACCCCAATTCTCTAGCGAGGACTCCTAACATATCATGGTTACTTGCATCCATCTCCTGTCGAAATGCTGCTTGACTATTTGTGGTTAAGGGAGGTATTTGGGCAGAGAAACCAGTGTTTTGTGCGCTTCGACCTATCGAACCGACATTAGGCGAAAACGCTGTTGGGTTAGTTGTAGTGTATGTAGGACCTGTTCCTCGTAATCCTGCCATGTATGAATATGGCATTCCATATGGGTTGTTGGGTCTCCAACCTTCGAAAGCGGTTGATGGTCCTGGGGTAAATAATTGACTTGCGGCGTTTGTTGAGAAAAATGGTATCTCGTTTACGCCTGTGAGTGGAGGCACAGTAGTCGAACTCGAGATTGGAAAAGTCCCTGTTGTCCCTGAAGTATTCTCGGGTATAGCTTGGGAACTACTTATGGGTCCAGACCCTGTTGAAACCGGTATATCCTGCGCCTCTTGAGTAGAAGTCGAAACGTGCGTGGAATTCGCCGCTACTGTTCCTGACCCCTGTGGGGGATCTTGATCTCCCCCTCCACTAGCTGCATTGACCATTTTCTTGTTGTACCTTCGTTTAGGAATCGGTTGTGCACTGTTGGTTAATTTACCGTTCCTAAGGTTCATACAAGGTCTTGATATTTTCTAGACAAAACAAAACAATCAATTAATAACAATTTGTTTGACACTGCCCCACTGGGCGTGCCAATTTGTTTACGGTGATTTCCGGTAAACAACCGCTAGTCCTCCAAACTATAAAATATACTTTGGTTACTCGCAGGATCGACTAGATTGATCCTAAGACATAGTCAAACAATTGCCTCTCGATATGATTTGATTCATGTTTGTTTGTTCTGACTTCAAGAAAACTTGTTTGTGATGTGATCGAATGAATATTCACTTAAAAACAACACTTGTTACATATGTTAATATGTCTTTGGACAAAAGAAACGTAAACCAAAGCATGTAAACTGCAGGAATGTAAAGTGCAGAAATATAACGTGCAAGAATGTAAAATGCAGAAATGTAAAGTGCTTCGAAATGAAAGTTAAACAAAGAAAAATAAAAGGAATTGAAAAGATACTTGAATAAAGAAAGATACAAATGTATTTAAAATGATGTTGGTGTCATACGTACATTTCTCAGCGAACTCGTTCTCTAAACACTTGATACTTGAGTGATTTGTGAGTGATTTGTACACAATGAACACACGGAATCCTAACATTAAGACCCTTATTTATACTAATTTCGACCCTAACGGTCATACACTAATCTGATGCCACGTTGCTCACAAAAACCCCTGGGATGCCATCTTTCCTTGTGCGGTTACACAGACTACTTCGAAATTCAAATCATCCCGCCTGAATCCTCTTTCGACGCGTGGCAACGTGATCAGAACCGAGAATGCCACGAAAAACACGTTAAGCCTCAGTACCTTACGTATTTCGTAAAATGTTTAAGTCTCAAAGATAACCCTCTTCGAATTAGCTCCAATTCTAACTATCTTCGTTCCAACTCAAACAATCACTCTCGAAACATGGCCATCAGTAGCCATTTTTAATCTCAGAAATGGTCATCAGTAACCATCTTCCTTCGAATTCTAACTCTTCAAAGAGTATTCTTTCTAAACGAAATCTTCAGCCAACTGTGGGTAAGGTGGAAATGGTGGGGGAATATGAGTATTAATGTTTCTCATGGGTGTGGGTTGAGGGTTTGTGGTAGAATACATAGCAGAATTTCTAATGGGTGTGGCTGTTGGGGATAAAATATGAGAAAAGGGAGTTGTTGCCCTAGAAATAAAAGGGTTATGTAATATACCTGATGGGCTGGCTGTTCCGTGAACAGTAACCGAGCCGCCAGCTGTCCCGGTGCTGTGAACAGTAGCCGAACCTCCAGCTGCACCTGTGCTGTGAACAGTAGCAGCGCTAGCAGCAACAGTAACTGGCTGTTTCTCCCTTTGAAGGGAGATTTTGGTGAGGACAACCATGAGTGATTCATACCTAGAATCTTCCACAGATTTGTCATTGTCTAACCTTGTGTGGAGACTTGATAGATCTGAAGAGATTTGAGCAAATCTCTCATCCATTTGTTCTTGAGTTTCTTGCATAGCATTGTTTAGGTGTAAGGTAGAGATTTGAATAGCTTCTTCTATAATTTCTTTAGAAGAAGGGTTGGGTGGTTTAGGAGGAGCCATGGAAGGAATGAGAGGCAAGAGATGAAAGCACCAATGTTAGGTTTCACTAAGCTACCAAAGATCTAAATTGCATAAGATTAAAACATAAGAAATAACTTTTCAGATTTTCATTTCCTTCTACAAACTAAAGGGATACAATATATAGTAGGGTTTCTTAAGGGCTAATGAGCCATGGGCCAACATACAAGAAAATAAAACTTCTACAATACTCATAAAAAATACTAATAATTTCCTATTAATAATAGGAGTCCTTAAGTAATATTGAAGGTTTTCTTTCCCTAATGGGCCTAGTGGGCCGCTTCTTATCACATTCTCACAAGTCTGCAGAAACAAAAACCGTTCCACTAATAACCTTCAACTCATCACCTCCATCAACTTCACAAATATCAACAATCCACTCTTACGTTCTCAGCTTCTTCAACTCAGATCATCGCACGGATTTTCCAGCGTCCATCACCAATTCTCGTTTCGATTCCACATCCACACCTGCAAACGAGTTCAACACAGATTTGAGCTTGTAACGGATTCAACAACAAGGCACCTTGCAACACTTCAGCATCAGCCATGACCTGAGATAGCTCTGTGAATGTGAACCGAAGCTCACCAACATCGCAACCTACAGATTAGTTCCCGATTTATTTTCGGAGCAGAAAGAAGGAGCAGCTTATTCTCTGGTTTTCTTATTCCTCGTCGGCAACGGTGAACCGTCGGACTTGATCCGACCGTGTAAGTCCACTCTTCTTGCTTTAAATATTGTGCTATCATTGTTGTATGTTGCTTTGTTATGCTATTCTTGCCTTGTTGCCGTTATTGCGATAGACCGAGACTTGGTAGCTTGTTGTTTTTGTTCATACGATCTGAAATAGAGAGAGTTACCGAGAGAGATGAAGAGGGGCGCTGTGTTTTGTTGTTGTTGCGTTTTAATTTGAGAGATGGAAAGAGCATAGAGATAGCCGTGGAAATTGGAAGAAGAGAGAGCAGAGTATGAGCGAGAGATATGAAGGGCGAAGCGAGGTTGGGGAGAGATCTCATTCATATTTGCTTATCGTTTTTTTGTTTTTTTCTGAGTTTTTGATTGGTGGAGAAGCAGAGAAACTGAAACACAGCCATGGAAAACAGAGGATTTGAGAAGATGATAGAGATTACGTGTTTAAGATGGAGAAGTGTTGCACCCTGATTTTTATCCTACGATTCTCGTTCATTTGCATCATTGTGTTATCATATTTTTACTAACCATTAATCAAAATTGCAAAAATATGTCTTTCTTTTGTTGTTAGACAGGGACTGAATCAAGGATAAAACGTGATTTGCGGGATGATGCAATGTAGTCGATGTAAAAGTCGATATTTCGATTTCGTTCCAATTTGGAGGTTTAAAGTCTCTTTATTTTCATTTTTTATTTTATAGTTTTATTCCTTATTCAAAAATATCAAAAATAATCATTTTCATCACTTTTATTTTTAATCACATATTAGTTGTGTTTTTTTCATTCTTGAAGTCACTAATCAATTTTATTAATTATTATTATTAGTGTTATTAGTATTTTTGTTATAGGTCCATTTTAGTAGAAGAATAAAAAAATCAAGTTGGGGACCACACAAGAGGAGGTCACGCTTTGAGCAAGGGATATTCACGTTTTATCTGCCGCAAAAGATTCACGTTTTCATTCACAAGCAAGCATTCATGTTTACACAGAAAATCAAAAATCAACATCAAATTCATTCATCCAAACCAATCTCAGCCTTCCATTCAAAATGATCAATGGCCCAAAATTGCCCTAAACCACCTCACACGGCTCACCCTCAAATTCCTTCCAAAAACTCATAACTCGTGACTGAATTTTCCCTCTCACTTTGCTCACACAATCCTCACGCATCCAACGAATCGCAGCACGAAGTCGTTTGCATATTCACGTAGCATCATTACTGAGTAGTACTGAGCGATTCACAGCCTTCAACAAAGATCTTCATCAACTCACATCATCAACTTGCAATCGCAACAATTCAGAACGTGAGCAACACAACAACAAACTCATAGTCGATTTCCAAATGCAAAAGAACTGAAGAGGAGGAGCGCACATTTATCTCTGGTTTTCTCTTCTTGCGACATCGACAATTTTACATTCAACAATTTCCGGCGAAGCCTCCTCGCCGTAGGTAAGCCTCAATTTGTAAATGCTTCTGTGTTAATTGTTTGATTGTATGCTAGAGCTTGTTTGTTGTTGCCATGCTACTGTGATGTTTATGTGCTTAAGCCGAAAATTGTTGTTGCTGTTTCATGAGTGTGCTTGAGATAAGTTTCGCGAGAGAGAATTTCTGAGAAAAGCGTGAGAATCATATAGAAATAGAGGTGGTTTGTGTTTGATTTGTAAAATTGGTAGAATAGAGAGTTTAGTTTCAGAATTGTTTTTTCGTGTGAAGGAAACATGAAGAGATTCGTTGAAACAGGGCATAGTTTTGTTGTTTCACGATTGAAAGAGATGAAGTTATTAGCCATGGAAACAGAGAGACCGAGAGATATGAGAGGGAGGCCGCTGAGTTTGTGTTTGATTAGGGTTACATTTGCACTAATTCTTGTTGTGGGCTCAAGTAGTGTTAAGCCTATTGACTTTACTAAATCGCTACACCCCCCCTTTTTACAATTTTCTTTGTTTGTTTTAAATTTCTTTTTTAATTGTTTGATCTAGATTTATGATATTAAAAATAAAAAGTAAAAACATGCTTTTATTTTAAATTTAGACTTTATTTTCATTTTCATATTAAAAACCACAAAAATATTTTAATTTGTTTATTTTCCTTTTTAGCTACTTATGCTTGTATAAATTTTTTTTTTATATATTTTCTTTTTTCTTTTAAAATGCTTTATTCGATTTTCTTTTATTTTCTTTTAAGCACATGTTAACTCCGTTCCACAACAATTGTATGAGTCTCCAAAGATCGAGCAGCAGTGGAATGCGACGTTTAACATCACACACACACAAAATGTTTTGAGCCGAACTACGGCTGCTCTGATTCCTTAATCGGGATACGTAGGCATTAGGTCGCGGGGCCTGAACGAGCACAATCTTGTATATATTTTCTTTCTTTTCCCCGTGTTTCTTTTCCCTTCCTTTCTTCGTGTGTTTCCCTTTAGTTTTAAGTTTAGACTTTTAGATAACACTCATAGATTTAGACTAACAAGAGCGGATCCCGTCGAGTACGACGGACGTGAGGAGTGCTAACCCCTTCTCCTTGCGTAACCGACACCCTTACATGCTTCTCTGGGTCGTAAGACCATTTGTTTGTTTTTCCCTTATAGGTTTTACTCGATGTTTTCCTTTCCCATTTTTGGGATAAATAAACAATCGATGGCGACTTCATTGATTTCATCTTGATGATTTCGAGCCAGTTGTTTCAGCTTCATTTAGGGTTTTTTTGTTATGTTACAGCTTGAGCCTTTGGTTTGTATTGATTCTGATAATCAGCCCATATCCGATTTCCTCATTGCACTCCCCTTTTGCTGATTAGTTTAAGTTGTTGTTTTGGGCCTCCTTTATTCCCCATGGGCCCAACAGCGAATTTCTTGTTATGCACCCCATTTTCATGTTCTCTTTTAGCCCATTTAGTTTTTGTTATCATTTTGTTCTACTTTATCTTATTGTTTCTACTTTTTTTTTTTTACTAACCTTATTGTTTCTACTTTAATCTTGTTTTAATGGTTGTTTTATCTTCTTATATATTAAAAATACAAAAACATGCTTTTAATTTAATTTTAGATTTTATTTTCTTCTTATAAAAATACCAAATATATTTTAATTAGCCTTTTAATTCTCCTATTTTATTTTATTCTAAACATATTAATCTTTTAAGTAATTAATTAAATATTGATTTAATTAATTGATCTTTAATAAGTGAAATCGATTAGTTTACTAATTGATTTTTTTTTTAATTTGGGTTAATTAATTTAATCAAGTTTTAATTAATTGATTAAATGATTAACTTATTTATTTTTCTTTTTAGCTACTTATGTTTGTATATATTTATCTTTTATTTTTTCTTTTCCTTTTAAAATGCTTTGTTCGATTTTCTTTTCTTTTCTTTTTAAGCACATGTTAATTCCGTTCCACGACAATTGTGTAAGTCTCCAAAGGTCGAGCAGCAGTGGAATGCGACGTTTAACATCACACGCACACAAAATCTTTTGAGCCGAACTACGGCTGCTCGGATTCCTTTAAAAGGATACGTAGGCATTAGGTCGCGGGGCCTGAATGAACACAATCTTGTATATATTTCCCTTCTTTTCCCCGTGTTTCTTTTCTCTTCCTTTTTTCGTGCATTTCCCTTTAATTTTAGGTTTAGATTTTTAGATAACACCCATAGATTTAGACTAACAAGAGCGGATCCCGTCGAGTACGACGAACGTGAGGAGTGCTAACCCCTTCTCCTTGCGTAACCGACACCCTTACCTGTTTCTCTGGGTCGTAAGACCTTTGTTTGTTTTTCCCTTTAGGTTTTACTCGATGTTTTCCTTTCCCATTTTAGGGATAAATAAATAATCAATGGCGACTTCATTGATTTCATCTTGATGATTTCGATCCAGTTGTTTCAATTTCCGAAAGATATTATGGGTTTTTAAAGAGTGTTTTTCGCCCTATGTAAATGTACAAAGAAATTCTCTCGAAATCGAACTAAATTGAAAAAAAAAAACTTCTAATTTTGGACCCGGTCATATTTTCACTTGGTCAAATAAACAATCCCTTTATTTTACTGCTAGGCAATCCAATTTCCTTTCTTAGAGTTAGAGTTGCCACCTGTCCCATCATGTGTCCCTTGGGTCCACTTAACTGCTGAAATTCAAATTTATTCTCCCCTATTACTGCCTCCGGCCGCCCCTTCACACCGCGCCGCCCTTATATCTCCGTCCCACGCGGCAGCCTTCACCACCGTCCTCTGTCCCACGCCGCGTAGCCGACAACCACCTTACCAGTCCTCCACTTCGTCCCCACTATCACTTCATTCCAGCCTCATCCTTCATCTTCCCATCCTCTGTTTAAGAATCTTCACTGGTAGGGTTTTGTCAAACCTTGAATTTCCGATTTTTTTATGTAGCTACAGTTACATTAAATCAATTAATTGATTATGGAATTGAGACTTTGAATCATATATTTGCAAAATCATTGTTAGGTTTTTTTATTTTTTTTATTTTTAATGTTGCCAACATTGAAGGTTCCTGAGTCTGAACTCTGAAATGTTTCTACCATCAATTTATGAATAAATTTGTTTCTAATGGAGCATTATTGTGTGTTATTATTTGACAATCAACCATTATATATGTTGCTTAAAAATTAATTTTGCATTGAAATCTCAATGATGCTAGGTAGGGCTAGAACTAAATGGGAGTGATCAAGGATGGCACAATCTCCGGGGTCCTACCGGAGCCTCATGGATTTCTTGTCCACTATCCTGGTTATCCATCCTCCACCTCCCGTGCTCTTGACACACTGGGTGGAACTCAGGGCATCCTTAAGGTACTTCGCAAGTTTTGTTGAAAGATATTATGATTCACATTTTTTTTATATGTTGTGTATAATTATGGCCATGTTTGTAATCTGTAGGCTCGCAGTTCACAATCAAACAGATTGGAGCTTAGATTCCGCCCTGAAGACCCGTGGTCTCATCCTGCATTCGGGGAGCGTCGTTCCACTAATGCTTTGCTTTTGAAAATATCCAAGAAAAAAATTTCTGATGATGATGGTGCGGAAGCTTCTAATAGCATGTGTGGAATGGAGGATGGGATGCAAGAAAGTCGTGTAGAAAGTGAGGACGAAGCTGCGGATAAAGTAGATGAAAAGGAAAATCTTTGTGCTGATATTGTTGCTCATGTTCCCGAGGCTTATTTCTTTGAAGGTTAGAATTTAGAAACTTGAAATGGAGTTGATTTTGGTGATTTGATGCACTAGATTGATTACCTTTGTGAACCTCCTGAACGAATTTATGTTTTTTATTTTTGCCAATTACGAAGGAATGGTAGACTACCAGTATGTTGTTCCTGTCCACGCGGATGTTGCAAAGAGGAAGAAGAGAAATTGGTCAGAACCAGAAGAAACAGGCTTAGGTGATTATTTTGTTTCATTGTTTCTGTTTCCTTGACTTAATTTTTGAAGTGTGTTTAATCACAATTTTATGAAGCTAGTGATTTGTGTTTGTATTGTCTCTTAGCTAAGGGCAGTCAGATAGATGTGGATCATGAAGACATTATGATCATAGTGCCTCCGATTTTTTCTCCAAAAGACATGCCAGAAAACTTGGTGTATGTTTCTCAAACTGTCATTTAGTGATCACTCACTTATTTAGAGAAAAATCATGGATGCTGATATACTGTTTAAATCATTTAATACCCATTCAAACTATTCCAATTTTTAAATGATGGAAGAGTCGTCTTGCATACAGTCACATGCGTGTTCTATAGCTTGGGGTATTTAGATGGTTATGCTAGATTCTTAGCTATTGTACTTAGATATTTTTGCCTTGTCTCTACACTGATGGGTGGTAGGTGATCATGAAGTTCTTAGTTGTACTATACTATGTTCAGTTATGTTATATTGTTATATTAGTTATGCTTTATGTTGTAACATTTTCTTGGGTTACTACTAAAGTTTTGACTGGAAATTTCATCTTGCATTAACTCCACTTTTCAGTTTATATTTTTTTCCTATTTCAGCTTGAGACTACCTTCCATGCCAAGTTCAAAAAAGAAAGACGATCAAGAAATTGCACAGCCCCATTTTGAGGTAATTTAGCTCAAATTAATATTATAATAGGATGTTGTGCAGGCATAAAATTCAATCCTTTGGGTTATATAAAACACGGGCTGTAAGGCGGTACATATTTTTCATAGCTGGATGACAATCAAAATAGATTTTACTTTTACATAATTTCCATTTAGGTAGCATTGGTCATATTATATATACCTGGTGGGATAAGACATAGCTGTTTTTGTGGCATCAGTCATGTAATATTTATAGAAAGAAAACTTACCTATTGCAATATTTTGCGCAGATCGACAGGGAGCCAGTTCTTGCACTTGATTTTCACATTAAAGATATCCTATTGCAATATAATGTATTAAATGAGTTGCATGGCTGCTTTAGTTTCCATGCTAATAAATAAGATCTATTTCTCTCATCACAAGTTGTCCTGTCGTGGAATGTTCTATTCACTGCTTTCTGAACAGGAAAGAGATGGAGATTAAGCATAACGTTCTCTTCTGGAGTTCTAAGTAGTAACTCTTTGTTAGGTAATGGCTTATTGATACATAAAGTTCATTACTTGGCATGTTTAGCTGATATTTTGGCACAAGATGATGAAGTGCTAGATTGCTACTAATTTTTTAATTTTCATTTCTATAAACTGTCATGAGTTTTTGTGTTGATCTGTATTCACTTTGGAAAGGAAAATATATTTAAACATATTGCAACAAAGTTGCACTTTTGTGGTTTTGGTTTTACTTAACTGTCTTACAAATTCCTAAAAAAGTGAATTGGGAGGAATACATACCACAAGGCTCAAATCATTGGGAGTCACAAATGGCCGTATCTAGATTGTTTGATGAGAAACCTATATGGTGCAAAAACTCACTTACTGAACGCCTGCTCGATAAGGGCTTAAGCTTTTCGCAAGGCATGATTAGAAGGTGACTTGTGCAAATTCTGCTGATTAGCTTTCAAATTTTCTAGAATTTAATTGCTTGACCTTGATAATAAGGTGATCTTCCAATTCCTCTGGCAGGCTTCTATCTAGAATTGCTTACTACTTTTCGAGTGGACCATTTCTAAGGTTCTGGATAAAGAAAGGATATGATCCACGCAAAGATCCCGATTCTCGCATGTAAGACTTAGTCCTGATTTTTAAATAATCCATTGGGTTTCACTTCAATCATACATTTGCACTCGAAGTGTTTGGGTCACATAATAAACAGATTAATATTTTAATAGACGATGTAGCATTAGCAAATATTGTCTGTTCTTAGTTTTATAGTTTCTACACACACGTACCATTGAATACTAAACCTACATGGCCACAATCCTAATATCTCTCATTGGAGTATATTTAAAATATTGAACTTGTTTAAATTTTTTGGTTTTGCAGTTATCAAAGAATTGATTATCGAGTACCAGTCCCATTGCGAAGTTACCTTGATAGTCACGTGGCCAATAAGTAAGTCATTGTGTTCAGTTGATTTCTTGCTTTACAGAGCAAACTAGTTAACTGTATTTTGGAAAGTAACTCTACATGGGTATATGCATAGGAAAGTAAATAAATATTAGCAATGTAAAGTAATACGTGTAATTAGACACTAGTCTAGAGAAATATATCTTGGAACCCATTACAATCTCAGTTAATTTTCTTTGCAGATTTCCAAGTTCATATAACAAAACTAGTTATTACCACTATGATTTCTATCGTACATTTTTTGTAGTGTTCTCATTTTATAAGGGTATCATTTCATGCAGATTGGAACATAGATGGAGCGATATATGTGCCTTCCGGACCTTCCCTTACAAGTTCCAGACATCTTTACAGTTCTTTGAGCTTGTTGATGATTATATTCAAGCTGAAATAAATAAGCCTCCAATGCAGAGAACTTGCACCGTAAGATTTTCCTTTGAATTATTATTATCTTCCGTTTTATGCCGGGCATATTCATTTGTTTTTAAATTTCATGTATTAATTTACTGTAAGAAATTCCATTAATTCTATTTTGGCAGTTCGAATCTGGGTGGTTCTCACTCCGAAAGATCAATTGTATTAGAAAACTTCTTATGGTGAGGTACCTATCAGTATTTCCCAAACCTGGCGCAGAGAGTTTACTCAAGGCTGCTACTTACAAGTTTGAGAAAATGAAGAGGGAGTGCAATAGGATCGCTATGAAGCTTGATGGAGTGGAATCCCAGCAAGCTAATACAGGTTATTTTACCTTCTTACTAAAAATTACTATATTGGCACGTTAAATGAAATTTTTTGTTGAACCGACAACGAATGATAAAACCATTTGTATTTGAAACAAAGGCATGGAAGAAAGTGAAGAGCCCGACATTGTTGAGGATGAGGACAGGGAGGCAGCTGAGGCTAATGATAGCGACGAAGAGGAATCGGAAGAAGAACTTGATCTGGTAATTCTTATCTATGTTTTTCAGATTTTTTTTTTGGTTTTCTTACAAGGGTTTGTTGTGATAGCAATGGTTTTTAAAAATGATAGTTTCTAATTTATGCTGTTGGCTTGTGTAGATCGGAGATACTGAAATGCCTCTGCCGTCTCCTTCTCGTATCCTTTTCTATTTGAACTAAGTTGTTTAATATTGTTTAATCATGTATCTTCATGAAATTTTGAATGCTAAGTTTATTGTAGGTTTTCTCAAATATAATGGAAACTTGAAAGGCCTGCTGGAACTTTGAATTCCTTAATAATTTTCAGGTCTCAATATTTCAATGACACACTTACAGGATCTGTTTGGTAGCTTTCCATCAGATGAAATTGACGGCAACAAAGCGCCGGAAAATGGTAGTGACGAAGAATACCAGATATACGAGGAAGATAGTGATAACTACTCAGAAGAATGATTGCTGACTTTTAGAAACTAGAAGAAGTATCATACAATACAGATTCTTTCTGCAATTGTATATGGAGATTTAGATGTTTAGTTTAGAGGACCATAAACATGTTTTTTGAGGCAAGCTTTAATGTTTGTTGAAGTTATATATGATGGTGGTAGATTATCTAGTTTCTTTTTAAATATTTTGGTTCTAAATTTTTTGTAGAGTTTTTAAGCTTAATGTAGTTTATAGGTCCCCTATAGAGTTTTGACTTAATTGTAGTCTCTAGTTTAATAGAAATTTCTTTTGTAGTGCAATGGAATGAATGCCTTGTAGTCTAATAGAGATTTCTTCATAAGGTTGATTTTATTTTTGTAAGAATTAATTTTAGAATAAGGTTAATGTAAGAAATTAAATTGATACTTATAATTTCAGGGATCAGATTTAATATTTTGCCAATTTCATTATTAACTGTGGTCATAATCGAGGTTGTTGGTGGTGACCAAAGTGATGTTTGACGGTTGTCGGGTTAGAGATTATAGGTGGATAAAGCGGTAATAGAAAGTGATAGTCGGTGATAGTTGGTGGTGGACTGGTGGTCTGAGATGATCGTAGTAATTGTCGATTGTGGTCAGAATATTGATCTGAGTGGTGGTTGGAAGAGTGGTTGATGATGGTTGGGTTGTTCATTACACTTCATGTAGTGTTCGTTAATTCAACATAAATTTAAAAGTGCTCTTTTACACTTTTCAAAGATTGAGATTCAGATGCATCTATTATAGATCAAATTTATTTATCCAAAAGATAACCTCATGCAAGTAAAAAATGTGTCCAAATTACGATACATATTCTGTTTTTATTGGGAGACAATTCCTATTGAATCTTTAGACTTTTACTATTATATTATATCTTAACTTAAACGATTAATATATATTTTTTGAATAAATATTAATAGTATATTTTAATATATTTAAAAAATAAAATTTATCTTATAGTCATGATTAGAGGGAGTATCAAAGAAATATATCTTGCTTGTACTACCATACTATTTTTAGAAATATATTATTGTTACCTGTAGCCTACTTTATTTTATTTTTATATCGGTATTTGAAGGAGTTGTTTACTACACCTCATGCTAGGAATAAATTCGTGCCCCATGCTAAGATTTCTTGTAGAATGACCATCTCAAGAGTGCCTTAGTGAAAATCTCTTCTATCTATGACATCTCTCCCAATAGCAACAATACATTGACATATAGTTAATACAGTCACGACACGGTCTACCATTGTCTATTCCTCTTTTAGTAACTTTTGGTGAGATGGCCTAGGGAAATCTCCTTAAGCTTTGTTGTCATATAAAGATGTAACACTCTATAAAATCATCGAGTATAACCGTATACCGTATTCAATGGACGAGGAGCTTTAACACTACGTACATTCTTAGACACCAAATGCTCATGGCAGTATGCAAATGTCACATCAATATCTCTACAGATGACAATGGCAGGAGCACTTGTAACACCCTAAGACCCCTAAAACATTTTTATAAAAGAAACAATTATTTCTCCAAAACAGGTGTTACACATGCTCAACAAACATACTCTTTCAAATTAAAACGTAAATCATGCATCAGAACTTAACTTCAAACATACTTTAAAATTTTCTCGATGAAAATAAAATATTTGATTAAATAAATAATCCAAAACAACGACATCATAACAACAAATAAAACGTCACAATCCTAGTGTTACAAATCAGAGCACCATCAACAACTAAATAATGCGGAAAAAGTAGTAAATAAATGAAAAGACCTCTACGCCATCCTCCAGCTCAACAAAAACTACTCCTCTACCAGATTATATGTACTCCAGCTACTATAAATAAAATAAACTAATATGAATTTAGTTAAAATTAGATAATTAAAGTTGGGGTTTTACAACTCTCCCCCACTTAAAAGGATTTTCTCCCTAAAAAATATCCTACTAAAACATCTCTGACTAAGACTCCCTTAACTGGTTTTCTAACTCCCATGTCACGCTACCCTCAACGGGTCCTCCCCCACTTGGTTCAATCTCACTCATGCTGGCTAACGGTTAGGGAAATGAGTATCGATAGTGTTTTACCCGAACAAACTAACCTGCTATGATATCAACTAGGTAACACCCTAAAATCCAGAAAACATGTTTTAAAACATAAGCAATTATTTCTTAAAAACATGTGTTACATATGCTCAACAAACACACTCTTTAAAAATAAAACGTAAAACATACAGCGAAACTCAACTTCAAATATACTTTAAAATTTTCGATGATGAAATAAGATATTTAATTAAATAAGTAATCCAAAACAACATCATAACAACAAATAAAACATCTCAATCTCAGTGTTACAAGTCAAAGCACCATCAACAATTAAATAATATGGAAAAACCAGTAAATAAATGTATTAGATCCATAGTTTTATGAGTGGCATAAATTTTGCTAAAACATGGTTCTTAACTGATGTTGAGCAAGATGTTATGACATCTTGACCAACTATCATGGCAGGTTTTGCTGTCATGTGTTTCAGACAGATGTTGAGCCAGATGTCTTGACACCTTGTGCAGCAGACGCTGCTGTTATATCTCTAGACATATTTGATTTGTTTTTTGAGATTCCTTTTGGATATATCTCATTAATTTGTGCAGATCAAGGATATTTTATTAGGAAAATTTCATATTTGATTTGGTTTCATTAAAAAGGATCTTGTAGATTTTTTAGGAAACTTTGAAGATTTGTTCCTATTTTTGTGTGAAGATCTTTTAGCTGATTGAAAAGTAGAAGATTGAGTTTGATTGGAGAGTCTAAATCTATAATTCAAGAGTCTATAAATAAGACTTTCTAAACCTAAACTAGTAAGCATTCAAAAATAGAAATAGTGGGTGAAAAATAAGGGTTTTGGGTTTTGGGAGTCTTTTAGAGTTTTTGTTGTTTTCTTTGTATAACACTGACGTATATTTTGATACATTTGAGGTAGACTGATTGTTCTCACTCATGAGCTATTAAGAAAAGTGTTGAGTATTGTTCTTAGTTAAAAGCTTTTAAGCAAAACTAAGTATTATTTATTGGAAATGTAATATTCTGTTTGGTTCTTGTCACAGGTTTGTGACTGGTTTTATCACCGAGGTGATTGTGAGAAGTGATAGGGGGATCTCATATCTAGAGGGTTCTAGGTAGAAGTTGAACAAGGTAGTCATTAGGAGATAAGTTATAAACTGAGTTTGTTTAGACTTTGAACTGATACTATCATAGTGAATTTCCTTCCTGACTTGGTATCCCTTAGAGTAGGTGATGTTGCACAAAACTGAGTTAACAATTGATTGTGTCCTTTTACCTTCTACAATTTAATAATGCATAATTTCTATTTTGGTAAAAGTGTTTTCTGTCAGCAGATGATGTTATAACATCTTTCCTGACATTGTGTTTTGTGTTGAGACATCAGTCTTGACATCTGCATTGCACGTGCCAGAATTTCAAAATGAAAAAGCCTGAACACCATCCTCCAACTCAACAATATTTATTCATCTATCAGAGTATTTGTACTCCAGGAGAGTGCAGAACGCCACAAACAAACAAACAGGGGTTTAAACAACAACAATTATACAATTTCATAACATATTAACGAGAATAAGAGAAACCTATCTATCGATGCCTCAGAGTTTTGCCCAAACCCTTTTTGGCTATAAACACAATGATCACAAACACACAAGGAGAAGAATAAGATAGAAGGTTAAGGATCTCTCACTCTTCGAGTGCCTAAACACCCATATGTAAAGAGTTTTCACCCCTTACCTAAAAAATTGTCGATATATGAAAATCTTGGCCATTTGGGACTTTTCCTCGCTCTCAAAGTTCCTCCGAGAGCTGCCTCTCTCTGCATCTTTTTCAACGTTTGCATGTTTAATACAAAAGTCCTATCACTTTATCTATTTATTCTAATTTAATATTCTGGTTACTCCTCTCACCCCTCAACTCTTCTCACACCCTTACTAAGCCTCTATTTCTATTATTTATTTATTTTAAATCAAATAATACTCTAAATTAATTAACATAATAATAATCTAATTATCCTAATAACTCGTTATCTCAATTAAAATAGTAATTCTATTATTTTCACTAAATGTCACCACACCCTTAGCTCTTTATTCAAAACATATCTCTCTCTCTCTAATTTTAAATAAAGTTCTAATTTCTCCCAGCTCTAAAATATCATCTTATTTTCATTATATTTCTAATATATAATTAAATTAAATTAAATTAACCAATATAAATTCAGTTAAAATTAGATAACTAAGTTGGGGTGTTACAACACTAACTATGGGGTCGTTAGGTATACTATCCTGCAAATACCCAAATTTTTTGCAATACTCACTCAGGTAGAGGCAAGTACATAAATCAAAACTCACAAGCTAGCCATATAGAGTACTAGGATATCACCTCCAATGACTGTGTTTGATAATGCTTATCGTATAGTGTGAAACTGTTATTGTTCACCAGGATTCGATCAAGAACAAGTTTGTACGGCTCGGTCAACGAATTACTCTTAAGTAGGTTAATTTAGCACGTACATGGAGAATTCTCAATGAAGTCTTCAAAACACCCCCAACTAGTGATACTTGGAAAATGTTGGGGGACCCATGTCTGAAAATGGTTTAGATAAAATATCAGTAAGTGTGTAACACAAGTATTATTAAATTAATATTAGTAAGGGTGTAAATAAATGACTTGAAATAGATAGTTTCTTCTTATCATTTGTCTCGTCTTCCATAAACAACCTTTAGCTAACTTGGAGTAGAGGTAAATAAAACAAGATGCTCCCCCAATTGTACTCGTGAATCCTCTTCAAATCCATGAAGTATTTAATGCTAACAACATTGACATATATCACACTTTTATCCACGAATATGCCTGTGCTAATTAAAATCAGGAAGTATGTCCTAAATGATCTTACTCAATGATAAGTAATTTGTGCATCATCACCTGCAACATCCATATCCATATTCAGGTGGTTAATATAATTTTCCAATAAAATTGAAAATCTAGCATGAAATCCCACGATGTCTTTTATCTCCCTTCAGGATTTATCCAAATCAGCCCCTAATTATGTCACCATCATGCTGAATGCCTTGGTTATACTATTTCTGTTGGGATCTAACAATATTCTTGTGATAGAAAGATGTAGGAGACATGATTACATCATCAAGGGTAATAGTCATCTTACAAATTGAAATATGAAATGGTGATGTATTTGCGTTCCATCTCTTAACAATTGTAGACAATAATTCATGGTCAATATAACCATATTTTGTCCTACTGAAGTCCTTCAACTTAGATAGCTCCAAGATAAATAACCCAACCATATTTGGTCAATTCAATGTCTCACAATACTGAAAAATAAATACACCAACATCAGATAGTTCAATTAATATAAATAAATGTTTACATGACTAATTAAACATTTATGCCACCTCTCCCTCACACACGTGAAATGATGCAAGGTGTGAATATAGAGGAAGTGGTGAAATGTCTTTGAAGCCTTTCATAAAACTATCAGGTGCGTCAATATTATGCATGATTACAAGATGTAGATCATGTGCATATACACTAGCCTAAACGAGAGAAGCGAGTGCTCCATCATGAGTCAGAGATACATAATTACGGGAATATGATCCCTCTCTACTACGAATAAGATATTTCATGATAAAAATTTCACTTCTACATACAAAAAAAAGGTATAACTCTTGAGCAAACCATATATTTTATTTTTTTGAAAAATATCATATATTCCTTCGGTTGGTGTAAATAACCAAGGGTAAAACTAACTAAGGGACACACTTTGAGTCCCAGCAACTACAATTTAAGTTTTATTTATTTTTATAATAACAACATTCTTTTTAATATATATTTTTTATTTAAAAGATTAGTACTCTATTGCTCTAGTTGCTTGTTTCCCCTACGTGACCCTGCTTAGAGAAATTGTTGTCAAAATTGCCTTTTTTGAGCTAGGAAAAGAATAATGAAATTCTCGCACAGATCGGTCAATGAGTCAACACTCCCATCCAGTAGAGATTTGAACCATAGCCTAGCTGATCCTGTCAGTGTTGGTGCAAATAGTTTTCACTTTGCTACCATGTCAACATGGTAGTAATTCAAACGACCATCAACATGTTGCACGTGTTTGTTGAGATCTCATTTAATGTGATACTCCTTAAAATTCAAAAATTTCTCAAGCAATTTTGTTATCTGAATGTCACAAATGAGGGTGAAAAAAGGATGTTTTTGTTGGTTCTTCACCAGCAGTTTCTCTACTTGTTCCTTTAGGGGAATATAACTACCTCGGTCCCCTTCAATACTGCGATAAGGCGTTTGATATCTCTTTCTCTTTTGATGATTCAGAAATTTTAGATTCGTATCCCAACTTGATGCGGTCAGCTTACGGATGATAGTTTGACTTTTTCTAGAGGGTATTATGTTGCCTTTTGGATTCGTGTTATGTAGGATTTCTTCAAGATGAAGCAACCTTTCTTCCACTACTTGATTGTTTTTGTGACGAACTATGTTATACATATTGTTAAATAATTTGCTTGCACCTTGTACTCCAAGATTGGCTTGTAATAATTGGAATCTAAGTAGCGTCTCTTATCTCGATACCATCAACAGGGCCAGAGGTCTGAGCGAAGGTTCACCTTGCTAGAGCTGTAGAACAAAAAATTGATCGGAGATTGGAGGTTGCAATATGCAACGTTGGACCTGATCTTCCGATGCTGTCAGAGATAGGTTGACCTACAATGTTAGCACTCAAACACTCAAATCAATATGTAAGTAAGATGAATGAATGAAGTTTGAACTTTAATTATACTTGGAAAATTGTGCAAACTTTCTTTATATATTAGAGCAGTTATAACAACCCGTTTATCATCAAGCAAGGGATACAGGGAGAAGTTGGATAGATCGTGGATTGAGGAATATGGACTAGCCTATAATGACTCTCCTGACTTGCGAATGACTTAGATTAGAGCTGTCAAAATGGGCTAGCCCATATGGGCCGGCCCGCCAGGCCCGAAAAATCATAGGGCTTAGACCTTAAAATTAGAGCCCATATTTTTCAGGGCCTTTTTAGCCCAGCCCTGAAAAGCCCGCTACCCATTAGGGCTAGCCCATATGGGCCGTGGGTAGCCCATCAAGCCCGCATAATTATAAATTTTAAAAAAATATATTAATATTTATATTATCTTACTCCAAATTAGCATATTGATTTTTTTTCACTTCACTAAATTTTATCTTTATTTTATTCAATCTTTCTCTTTTTAATATTATACATTAATATAATCAACATTTTTATCGTATTATATTAGTTTTTTTTTTATAATAAATATTCAAGTATTATTTTATACAGTTTAGACATATATTGTATTTAGAAACACATTATAGTATTTATAAGAGATAATATAGTACTTAAAAATGTATTATGTTTAAAATAACATAATTTTTAATTTTATTTATAATAATTATTATGGAGTTTTTATTTTGATATTTTTAAATAAAAAAGCCCATTTAGGGCCGGGTAGCCCGAAGCCCATCTAGGGCCGAGCTCGGGTAGTAAATCTCGAGCCCATATTATACAGGGCCTTTTTGGCCCAGTCCTGAAAAGCCCAAGGCCCGCTAGGGCCGGGTAGCCCATATTGATAGTTCTAACTTAGATAATTATTGCATTCTCTGGGCTGCGTTCATTGGGCCTTATAGTCGGAATATATATATATATATATATATATATATATATATATATATATATATATATATATATATATATATATATATATATATATATAAACCTGTTTATCACCTCAGATATTATTACAAGTGAGATAAAAAGGAACGTGTTCTTAAAAAAAATAAAAACATGTTGTTGTTGGTGATTGAACATATGACTAGTAAAACATTTCCACTCGGTTGGAAGCTCAACTGAGTAGAAAAGTGACACACTTTCCATAATACACTTCTTTATCTTGCCAATCAAATCGAGGTAAAAATATTTTTAACCGAGGTAAAATCACTAATTCTTACTAGTGCTTCAACAACACCCGATGATTTTCCAATGTGGGTCGTGAGAGGCTAGCTTTCTCCTTGTGCGGTGAAGCATATTGGGCCGCTTATTCGTGTTTGAATCTATGTTGTTCATAAAATAAGATTTCTATGATCAAACAAGAAAAGGCATATCATAATAAAAAATGCGAAAATAATGTATTAGCAATCAAAACAAGAAACAATAGGAAAAATAAAGCAATCCAACTTTTCTTATTCGGAAAAAAGGTTTGAATTTCAAAATCTGAACTACACGCAACAGAGCAGAAACCGTTCATGCAAATACCTTAACCCTTAAGTAACCCAAATCAATACCAAAACTAATTAGGACCAAATAAATATTATATTTCTATGGGATATATCCCAATGTAGCATAATTCTAACCTATTAAAGAATCACATGAATATCAAATAAAAAATCAAGGGTATGAGAAATTTACCAAATCCTAGAGATTAATGTGCTTAGCTTGAGTGTAGATAAGTGGAAGTTGATGAAGATGCTAGGTTTGAACGAACATGAGTAGAACTTGAGAGAAATATTGGAACAAGGTTGAAACAAGAGTAAATATTGGTGAGAGCTTTGTTATGCACTAATTTTTTTGGTTTCAAATGTAAGGGAAATACAATGCACAATTACTTAAATGAATACGTCTGAAGTTTAATATTCGTAAGTTGAATCCAAATTTTGAAATCCATATATATTTTTTGTTAGAACAAGTTTGTTTCCATACTTTATCTCTAAGTTTTGATGATAACAACACATATATTTTATATGTAAACAATTTTGTTTCTAATGTTTTCTTGAGTGTGCATATCACAAAGCTCTGTATGATTTAGGACTATTGTCTAAAGAATCATTAGAAATGTTGTCGTCAGATATATTACCTTCTTTAATTTCTAAAGAAACATCAGTAGTTTTATGGAATGCTGAATGTTAATCAAAAAGATGATCTCTTGTCTAATTCTCATCAAGCGACTACTTTAGAAGTCTCAAGTTTCTCCAGAAGAAACAAAGAAGAAACAAGGTCTACAAGAAGTTGCTGCCTCAGATCAGAAACAAAGTCTACATCAGATACAAGTTGTTACTTCAAGATTAGATGTCAAGATATGCTCGTTAGAAGAGTTGTTTCTTGTTACTCTGAAGACATTGTCCAGATCAGCTTATAATAATCAAAATCAAAAATACAAATTAGTTGACGACTCTTGTTTAGATATCTAGACGTGTTCCTCAGATATGTTGTTGCATTATTCTCTAAAGAAATTGTTCTATTTTGAAAGACTGTAACACTATTTCTTGTATTACTCGTGTTGTCTCACTATCAAATCAATTATCTCATCAGATACAGATTTGATCTAGGAAGTCATGCGTCGTACTTCAAAAAGGCTGCTGTCATTATTTTTAAAAGACAAAGTTCTGTTCCTTTTTGGTTGTGATGTTCTTATGCTATCCTAATAAAGTAGTTTTTGAACTAATCATCAGATACATCATCAGAAGAACAAAGAAAATAAAGTGATATCTTCCAAGCTTACTACTTCAGAATCAGAAGTACAACATTTGAAGATACAATGAAGAATTTTTTTCAAGAAGATTCGGTACAACGGTCTGCTCAACAACTCACACTTATCAAGATGTTAGTACTATTCAAAAGTTGTCTTCCACGCCATCATGTCAAAGCTGCAAGCTACAGGCTAAGGAAGTAACATGTTCTATTATCCAACACCATACTTATATCCGTTGGAAAGTAACCATTGGCTTTTAAGAAAAGACTCTTCTATCCTTACAACGTCTCTTTCACTGAAGACTATAAATGAAGATCAAGACTTAAGCAAAAATGTTGCTGGAAGGTGAACAACCAAATATGTTGTTACCCAAATAGCCAAAGTTGTGGATTGCTACTACAAAAGCCGAAGAAACTACTAGTGCAAATACCAAAGATGAAGATGTTGTCCATCGCAAATGCTAAAGTTGCAATGCTACAACAATTCGAAGAAGCTAAAGCTCAATCAAAGCAAAGCATAAGCTGTTGCAACATTATGAAGCTGAAGTTAAAAAGGACAAAGAAAGAAGAGAAGAAGATTACTACAAGATGCACATTAACATTATATCAAAAACATCTTTGTAGAATCTTGAAAACGCAGGGAACTGTTGCTCAGATCTTGCTCAACATTTTTGTGTTGCTGGTCTTAAACATATGTGTAATCTTCTTTTTAGAAGAAATCTTGTAAACACAAACTGTTAATCAATTCTATTGATTATTCCTTGAGTGACTAGTCTTAGTCTGTATACTCAAGAAGACGGTGACTGGTTGTCATCGTTGAAAATCTTCTTCAGGGGACCTGTTTGGTTAGAATTCTTAAAGGAGTCGTTGATCGTTATATCTCTTAGGGGACCGGGTGGGTCAGAATTCTTAAGGGATCACTAACAGAATGGATTAATATTTTTTTGTTAGTCACCGGCAGTTGGCCCATGAAATTGTAATCATTTCTATGATTAGTGGATTAAGTCATTTTCTAAGGCAAATTCACCTTGGCGGATGGACAAGACTAGCCTTTTCTAAGGGGAACATGGTTAAATGAATGTGTCATATTTCTCTTTATTGCATACACTAATGCTCAGCTAAACGAATATTTTTCTAAGAAGGGAAATTTTTTGAAAACCTAATTCAAACTCTCCTTTCTTGTGTTTTTCTCTACCTTAATTTTTAACTTTGATTTGACCGTGGTCAGGTTGGGTTTGTTGTGGTATGTTGGAGTGCGTCCGGAGTTTGAAATTCACATATTTTTACTTGTATTTGTACGTGTGTTTTGGTGCGTTTGGATTTCAAAATTCAAATTTTGAGTGTATTTCTAATTATTTTTGTCAGGGTGGATGAGTAGGGCATGAAGTGTTGCAAAGAATTTCTGTATTCTAGGGATGTTCATTTTGGGTGAAAATATGGAGTAAGAAAACAATCTGGGGGAGGGGGTACTGAGGGTGAATAAACTAAAACAAAAATTCAATAGGTTTTCCATAAATGAATTATCGAAGGTTTTTCAGAGTTTGCTCGCATAAGATTTAGAGCAAAAATATTAGAATTATACTTTTATTAAAACTTGATAATGTTAACACTTAATTATACTTAATTACTTTAAGATTTTAATCACCACTATAACTCTATTAGATTCTGATTCTAACAAAACCTAAACATACGTGATAAATCACTATCAATGGAATAAACAATAAACTACACTAAGAATTGAAAACCTAAGCATCAATACCCTATGAAAAATAAAAACGAAAGGTGAGAGAGAGAGAGAGAGAAAGGGAAAGAGAGAGAGAGGGAGAAAGAGAGAGTGAGAGAGAGAGAGAGAGAGAGAGGACACTGGGATTTATAGTGCTTCGACGTTCATCCCCGCTTTTCCTATGTGCACTCTTCAATGGTTTCTCATTGGAACCAGCATATTATTCCTTCTTTTTTTGACGAGGAATTATGGAGAGAAGAATCTCATTCTTTTCAAAGGAATTTGTCAGCACTAATGACAACAACCTCAATCTTGCATTAAATTAAAAAACTTTACCCAATCTTCTAGAACAATTAGTTTCAAGATAATGGCTCCCTTAATCAATTATAAATATGTCATTATCAATATCTGAAATGAAAAAAGGTTGAAGAAGAAAGAATTTTGATTGCAATTGACCTTTTCAAAAGTGAGTGAAATTTGATTTTACAGAAAATCACACAAATGCTTATGAGATTCACTGAAGTTATGTTTTGATAATGATGACAAAATGATTTTATATGTGCTTGAGATTAATCACAAAAATGAGTGGAAAAAGTTGGTTATATTTGAATCAAGAACATGTCGTAGTTGGAGTTAAATAAGCAAGTGAAGTGGAATAAGAAGGAATCAGATTTTTGACACATTTCACACTTGATTAGAATCAGGAACAAAGTCTTATTTTAATCAAAGACTCCGTGATTCGAATCAAGTACAAATCTTGATTTAGATCAATTGCAATAGAGCCAAATGGAAAATGCTGAAAAATGGTCTGATTCGAATCATGTGTAAAATATGATTTGAATCAAATCAAACAGAGGTGACCAGAAGGAGCTTGGTTCGAATCATAAGGCAGACTCAATAAACGATAATGAACGAAAACAATAAGAAAAACAACAAAATAATCGTATTAGAGGTGCTCCCCCTAAATATGTTAGGGACATGCAACAATCCAAACCCAACCCATTTTGTCTTAACCTTACGCTTAAGAACGATTATCTCTTCCTCACACTTAGGGTTTTAGTTTCAGCATTCTCTAATCTCTTCTAACAATATTGCCTTCTTCTCATCTTCTTCGCAATGTACATCTCACATCTTTTTCCTTAATCTCTCATCTATTATGTTCTTTCTTTTTCATCTTCTCATTTTTATGTTATTGTTCTCTCTTCCAATTTCGTTTTTATCCTACCTTTTATGTTCTTGACATTATTATTTATTATTTAGTAGTGTATGAATGATTAAATACAAAATTATGTTGTCATCTACGTATATGTATGTCTCAATAAAAATATTATAAAAAATCGAATCAACCTAAACCACATTAGTTAAGTTTAGTTTGGTTTAGTTCAATTTTATTTATAAAAATCAACTGAACTAAACTGACACCCAATTTTTTCTCTTAAAATCTAATGACTTTTTACGACAAAACCGTCCCACGCAAACAACTTAAATAATGTATTATATTGCCTAGATTATCATATTTAGCCCATTTTGTTTGGACCCAAAAACCATGATCCTTTTTGATAGGTTGACACTGCATTTTCATCTTACCATTAAAATAAAAACCACAACAACACTGCGTTATCATCTGTTTTATTTATTCTCCATTCCCTACCATATATATAAACATATAAATAAAAAGCCGTTTATTTTGGAAATCCAATTTCCTTCCGTGAATTGTTTCTTCTCTACATCCTTGGGATCTTTTGCAGATACCAACCCAGAAGAAAGAAGAGCAAAAAATAATAAAAAAAAAAAATTAAATTCAACACCCTTTGTAAATCCCTTTCTTCAGTTCTGATTTTATTTATTTTTTGTGCAATTTATATTTTTGGATCTGATTGGGGTTTGATCTTGCTATTTCAATTAGATGATTTTTTGTTTCTTAATTTTAATTTTTCCAAAAAATTATATGGTTTTTTTTGTATGATTGGATTTTTCTGTAGGGTTTGGTTTTGGGGATTTAATTTAGGGTTTGTTTTTATAATTTGTGTGGTGATTGGATGTTGATCTTGTGTTTGGTTGCATGGATGATATACTCTTTGGGGATTCCTTTTCATTTTATGATTCTAGTTGGTTCTAAGTTTGTTTATTTGGTGATGATTGAATAGGGTGTGATTTGAATGTTCTACAATTGAAAATTTGATTTTTTTTCTTCCTAGAAGTCATGTATAGTTTGCTTTATTATGATAGATTTCTTGATTGGACTAATTAATCGCCCCCAATTTGTTCTGAGGCGTTTTAGAACAAGAAGTTTTTGGGTTGTAAACATTGCTATGTTGTTTCTACTAAATATTTGTCCTTTGCTACATATCTAAAGAAGCAAACTTGATACACTTATGGGAACTAATGCTTGCCTAATATTTTTGGCCTTTTCCGAATGTATTTAGGTTATAGGCATCTTTGATTTGCGAAATTTATTGATCCTTAGTTAGTGATGGTGTTGGAAAGGCAGAAATCCCATCTACCTGATAACCCTACATTTTTATGGTTATGTAGAGAGAAGACAGGTAGATTATGTGATAAGGAGAATAGATCAGATGGAGAGGAGTCAAACAATTAGAGGTAGAGGAAGATCTAGAATAACTGTAAGAGAAGTTATTACGAAATATTTTGAGATTAAAGATCTAGATAGAAGTATGGTCCTAGATAGAACATTATGACGGAAGTTGATCCATGTAGCTGACTCCACCCTGATAAATTCCCTTTTCGTGACCCAAACCAACAAAACAGAGATGCTGGATAAGACATGAGTCTAACTTGCTACCTATGACATCTTTGGAGAGTTGTAACAATAACACATTGAAGTCCTTGTATTTATTGTTTTCTATTATGCTTAGTTTTCTTGTGATTTCACTTAAATACTTGCAGTGTTGTTAAATGGCAGTCTTGGGGCTGCCATGGCGGATTTTTTGATTACCGCCGCAGCCAATTGGTGAAAGGATGCCTGCTATGGTGATGCCATAGACAGCAATAGCGTGTTTATATGACAGATTTTTGGCCTTCAGCCATACACCGCCATGCGCCCATGAACAACTACTGCTTTGCATGTTCTTAGGGATTCATTAATAACATAAACCATCTCTGTTGTGATCTAGTTAGTATAGTAGCGGATTCATCGATGAACATCTTAGAATAGAAAACATTATTAGGAAAAAAGTGTTGAATTTATGGATCAGGTTGATTGAAACTTACTTATTTCTCTCTTTCGATGGATACATCTCTAACTTCTATTTTAAATTCAATTGACAGAGTTTTTGTTTTTTGTAATATTGTTTTATTTAACCGTCTTTTTCTTCCTTTTTTGATGGTATACCTGCAGACTTTGTGGCTTGTTGGTGATTCTGTTGTACAGAAGTGTTCGATAAAATTACATATGTTCAAGATTGTAGTGTTCTTTGATTCCTTATTTATATCGTACTTTGGAGCATTGCATGAGTGATTTCCCTGTGATTCTTTTGTGAAGTCAAGTAAAGGTCCTATAATTACAAACTGAGATTCAGAATCCTCTGGTAGGGAATATAGCTAGAGCTTATTGTCTTGGTAAGTTTATAAGCAAATGATCCACAAAATATTGCTATCCCCGTGTCCTTATTCCCTTTTGCATTGCCAGCACTGAATCTCGGTTCGAGTTATTCATGTTCTCAATTTTTTTACATGTTCATTTTCTTTCTCTATATATTTATGTTTAGACCGGTGTATTTTGCTTTTATGTCAGAACATAAATGGTTATGAAAAAAATGGTTTTCTAATGAGTTTAATATGTTGAGTAGTTAACACGGTTCGAGGAAGATGGCTGGTTTTAAGCGAAGGTTATGTAGTGATTCAGATATCCATGCTCTTCACAAAGAATTGGATGAAGTTTCATGTCCTATCTGCATGGACCATCCACATAATGCTGTTCTCCTACTTTGCAGCTCTCACGATAAGGGCTGCAGATCTTACGTTTGTGATACAAGTTATAGGCATTCAAATTGTCTGGACCGATTTAAAAAAATGAGGGACAACTCTACGGAGAACCCGAATTTACCAAGTTCTTTAATAAACACTAACAACTCTTCTGGTAATAGTTTTGATATTAACTTTACTATGCAATCTGACATGCGTAATGTTAACGAACTCTTCCAAAATGAATTTAACACTCTATTGTCTGTTGGAATTCCACAAGGATCGAGACCGGGTGATGCCCAAGATCCAAGTAGACATTTAAACCAACATGACGAAGGCATTTTAGAAACTGTTGATTCTGAGAACTTGCAGGACAGGGCTGTTCTTGAGGAGGATTTAGCAGTAGATAATTCGTCCGAGGACTCGAAATCGAGTTTGCAGTGTCCTCTATGTAGAGGTACAGTATTAAGCTGGGAGGTTGTTGAAGAGGCTAGAAATTATCTGAACATGAAGAAGAGAAGTTGCTCAAGGGATTCGTGCTCGTTCGCTGGAGATTATCTGGAATTGCGTAGGCATGCTAGGAGAGTTCATCCTACTTCTCGTCCCTCGAACGTTGATCCAACAAGAGAACAAGCGTGGCAACAATTTGAGCGTCAGAGAGAATACGGCGATATTGTGAGTGCTATACAGTCTGCTATACCAGGAGCTGTTGTCGTCGGGGATTATGTTCTCGAAAACGGAGACGGTATTGGTAGGTTACCAGGTGGTGGTGATAGGGATGGGAACAACGGCAATGGTAATGGATCTTGGTTAACCACTACTACCATCTTGTTCCAAATGATGGATAGCACCATTGAAATCGTAAGGGAACCAAGACCTCGTTCTTCAAATACATGGTCAAGGCATCATCGCCGTTCGTCCGACCGCCGTCGCTATCTTTGGGGTGAGAATTTGTTGGGTCTTCAAGATAATGAAGTCGAAGAAGACCTGCGAATATTTAACGAACTGGTTGAAGATGCATCGCATGTTCCAAGGAGGCGCCGACGTTTGAACAGGACAAGGTCCAACGAAGATCAATCATGATGGTTGTCGTCATTTATCTGGTAATTAATATTCATACTTCTGTTTTTTTTGTCAGAACTTTTTGAATTGTTTCTGATTTAGCATGTTATAACCTCGCCCGGTTTCTTCAATAGAATTGTTTGAGCAAGCATGCCGAACATGGTCAAGTCGTATCTCGGAAACATGATTTCGGGCCTATGCATGGACCCTTAGAGTATGCTGAAACAGCAAAGTTCAGAATAAATCATGATCAAATCCTTATACACAAGTTTCAATGAAACAAGAAATTCTAGAATTATTGTTTTTGTTAAAGCTTGGTTTTATGTAAAACAGCATTTAGCCTCAGGATCACTAAACTTCTGGGTGATTTGGCAAGTTGTTGCATAGTATGTGTAAATTATAGTAGTATCGTGTATTGAAATTGTTCAATCTTTACATCTATTAAATTGTTTGTTTTTCAGCTTGGGAATATTGTCGTCATCTTTGTGAGTCACATTGTATCATTCATTCGTTGTTTGCATAAGAAGTTATTAAAAATTAAATGCCATTAAGAAATGTTACTGTGCTAATGGAGAAAGAAGTTACGTGTACGTTTGCATATGCCATTATGCATACGTATTTTATAGCTTGATAAATGCGTTACTTAAGTTTATGATATGAGTTGATTATATGAATAGATTGCTTTGGACGGAACTGTTATGATTGTTAGATGAAACATGCGTATGTGTGAATTTTGACTTAGTGTTTTTTTTTGTCTTTGGATTCTGAAATCTGATTATAATGAACCAGGTAAACAGGTATAATAAAAATGAACATTTCATTGAATCAAATTAAATTTAATAACATAATACTTAACAACACCAATAATACGTAATACGTTATGTATTAAAAAATCAAACACAAACAAGATTATAGAAGAAAAACACCCGTCACTTTGTTATTTAGTCCAACCATGTTTATTGCGATTTCATCAAACTTGAACAGATATCATCACAAATAAATATGATAAGGGTAAGGCTTAGAAATTTCACTAAATTGCTTGAATTGTTGAAAGAAATGCTTCCATTATATAACATATGTTGCCAAATTATAGTTATGAAGCCAAGAAGATATTGTGTTCAATTCGAGAGATATCGTAATCACTGTAGCGATTGGACTATATCCAAATACATGCATGTCGGAATGATTACATATTATATAGGAAAGAGTATGAAAACTTTAAGGAGTGCCCAAGGTGTGAGGAGTCACGCTACAAGCATAAGGACAACGGTGTTGAAGACGATGATGTAACTAAAAAGAGTTTTTTTTTCAAGGTGATGTGGTACCTACTGATAATTCAAAAGTTATAAAGATTGTTTGCTAATGTTAATGACGCAAAGAATACTAGATGACATGCAGATGAAAGAGCGTGTAATGGAAAAATTCTCCATGTAGGCAATTCTTTACAATGAAAGAAAATTGATTCTTTGTTTCCAGATTTTACCCTTAAACCAAAGGAACCTTAGGCTTTGACCTGCCACCAACGGAATGAACCCTTTCGATAATTTGAGTACTAATCGTACGTCATGGTCTGTTCTTCTTATAATTTCAACCTATCTCCATGGCTGTGCATGAAGCGCAAATATATGATGTTATCAATGATGATTTTGGATCTAAGACAATCAGGAACCAGCATAGGTGTATATTTAATGTTATTGATTTAAGTTTTAATAATTTTGTGGGAGGAAGGTGTTGATGTTGATGATGCGTATACATGTGATAACTTTAAGCTGCGTCCCATTGTTGTTTTGTAGAATTAATGACTTTCCTGCATACGGAAAATTTGTCTGGGTATAACATCAAATGACATAAAGAGTGTCCTATATATGAATTTGATACATGCCACCACCAATTACTAAAAGGAAAAAAGGACTGTTTATCTTGGGCATACAAAATTTCTAAGACCTAATCATCCATACCGTAGATTGCGGAAGACTTTTAATGGAGAGTAGGAGTTTGATATCGCTACAAAGCCTTTAACCGAGAAAGAAATTTTTAAAAGACAACAACACATTAATGGTGTCTTTGGAAAGAAACAAAAAAGGCCGTGGTGTAGTGGTGGAAATTTGAGACTAGAGCCATTGATTGACTTAGCTCAGACATTTTTAGTAGAGTCGCCACTGCGCTTTATTGTTTCCAAAGGAAATGGGAAAAGAGCGAAATAAAACCCACAACAATTTTTAAAATCAAAACTAATAAACTTATCAGAGATCTATGGTTCGGGGGTTGGTTATACAAGGGGAAGGTATTATCACCCCTCACATCTATGGTACTCCATAGGAACCTCTTTGAAATATATATTATTGTTATCATCATAAACTGCTTTTGTATTTTTTGTTTAAATAGAGTCTGAGGATGAGGAAAGAAGATTTTAAAAGTGAGCTCGATAAGACATCGCATCTTAGGTCTACACACCCCTTTAACAATAGGGAAGTAAGAGCTTTTGTACTTCCCCTTAAAAGGAAAAAAAAGCCAAGTGGCAAAATATTTTTGGGTGTTGAGTTTTAACAATACTCAACGGGTTTTTAAAGTGTTAAGCCTTAACAATACTGTTCTGGTCTGGGCTGAACAGGCCCAACACTTGGTTCGCAGCCGAATATGCACAATCTTGTAATCATGACCGAGCAGGCCCAAATCCGGTTCTGGCCCAATGTACGCGTGTACTAGCCGTTGTAACCGTAAGCCCCATATGTATTCACGTGATCAAACCCACTAGCGAGGGATTTGGGAAGCTTTCCCCAACCCCTACGCTCCACTCATCCATAATACAAGCCACCTGCTGACTCAGCCCTAACACAAGGGATTCTGGCAGTTTCCTAGCACGTGGGCCTCCATTAGATTTGGCCCAATTAGGGAACCTTGGCCCAATGTTGGGGGCTATAAATACCCTTTTTCAATAGAGGGTCAGGTATTCATTCATTCTCTCACTAAATCTCGTACTTGCTCTCTGATTGCTTTCTCACTTTGGCATTGGAGTATCTTGCAACTACACCCCCTCTAATCCTTCAAGTCCACCACAAGCTGACCTTGACGATCCATTCTGATCAGATAAGATCAAATACTTAACAGGTTTTAAAAGGTTCCAAGATTTAACAATTAATACAAGGCAGTGGTGATTTAAAAGAGGTTGATTGAGCTTTAACAATACAAAACCAAGGGTTGATTTAAAAAGGTTGAGCTTTAACAATACAAAACCATTTTAAAACAAGGAGGGGTGAAAAGCTTTAACAATACTAAGCACAAAATAAAGATTTGAAAAAGAGAGTGAGTACCTTGACAATTTTAGTCAATACGATTTCCTTTCCTTTGGATTTTTAGCATCAATGAGGAATCATACATCTCAAGCAAGCATTAGGTTTATTTATCTCAAGTGGTGTGTGAGACATATTATGTGTATCATGAATACAATCAAAGTGATTATAAACAAAGAAATCAATGTATAACTCAAGTGTAAAAGGTTATGAATAAAAGGGATGACATACCAAGATCATATCATGTATGTATGAGTATGATGTATGAGGGATGGATGAATATCTCATGTATGTAGAGTTAGTTCAATAATGTATATATACAAAGATAATAACATAACCAAAGTATAAATGTACAAGGATGTAAATCAACAAGTACATGTACAAGTGTATAAACAAGGAGTGATCATAGCAACAAGTTAATATCAACATGGTATTGCATTGGAATCAAAAGATCAAGAGATCACAAGATTAGGGTTTTGGGTTTTAATTATGTACACCTAAACCTAATCATTTTTTACTTTTCAAATTTTTAAACAAAGTCCTAGGTAAATTAGCTAAGGGATCATGTTAATATTTTCAAAGTAAACTTTAACCTAACCCTAATTGGTTCAAAAAAGTATCTACAAGTTATTTAGTGAAAAATATATTTAAGAAAGGTTTAATTCAATAGCTTTTAGAAAAGCATAGACACACTTGTTTTGATTTGATTTTAAGATTGATTAAATGTACAAGGTAAATGAGAAGTGTGCAAAAAATCAAGTGAAAATAATTTAATTTGCTATTTCAAATAAAATATCAAAGTTGTTTAAAAAAGTAAAAGAAATAAGTGATAATAAATTAGTGTTAGCCTTGGGAGGACTTGAACCCACGCCCTAACAGTCACATGTTAAAACACTAACCATTGGACCAACGTGCTACAAGTGATAAACAAACGCGCACATAAATATATAATATGAAATGTGTTCCAAGTTCAGAATGAACTTCATCTTCAACCTTGGTTCAAATGATTTTCATAAAATTGTGGTTATGATTTAGGCAACCATTCCCAATGATGTAAAGACAAAAGATGTTCAGAATTTCAACACGAACTCAACCATGTATCATTCGTAAATTTATTCAAACTGCAACTCACGAATTTATCAGAGAACTACATGAACCCTAATTTTTAAAAACAAAATTAAATGACATATACAAAGAATAAATGGCAACCAGTAGAGGGCTTTTGATCCTCACATTGTAATAAGCATAATAGAATAGAGTTTTATAAAAAAGGACGCAGAAATGAGAGAGTTGGAGTTTGAATGGTCTACCTCTGAAATTGGAAATTGAATTCCTTGTTAGAGGTGTTACAAAACAATTTTGATGATCCAGATAGCTTCCCTAACCCTCAAGGAATGTGTTGATGTGCTTGGAATGAATTGAAACTCTCTAGAACTCCCTACCCGACCTCAACTGCAACTGGCTCAAAGTGAAGATGAACTTTATGATTCTGAGTTTACAGAAGTGCAACAAGTGTTTGGATTACTTCAACATGATGTATATGAGGTGTATGAAGTGAAAATTTGGGAAATGCTCGAGCCAATTGGAAGTTTGATGTTTGAGTCTCAAAATATGCAACAATGGTGGTTTTATGGTGATTTTGAGTTAGAAATGTTTTTTTGATGGGTATGGATGATGAACAGCTTCTAAATGATGTTTAAAAACTACTTGGAAGGTTGTTTGACACAGAAAATGATTGGAACTCAAAATGCTAAGTTTATGCAAATGACAATTTTTGGAGTTTCGAGTGGAGTAGTGACTTTGAGAATTTCTGTGTGTTTCAATTCATAACCAATGACCTCTATTTATAGGCACATAATGTGGTTTGTGGGGGAAAAAATCAGATCAAATGGTTTCTTTGAACTAAAGTTATGTGATTTTGTTTCTTGGTGAAGAAATGAGAAAATCATGGTATCCATGGTACTTGCAATGCTTTAAGCATAACTTAGGGATGCTCCTATGCAGAATAGGTGGTTTCTTATTGGATTTGAATCATTTTTGGTGCAGAACAAACAAGTTGGGAGCTCAATGCAAGAGTTGTTGGTGGTTTCTTTGGTTAATGATAA
The DNA here is from genome assembly GCF_029867415.1 of Vicia villosa. NCBI lineage: Eukaryota > Viridiplantae > Streptophyta > Magnoliopsida > Fabales > Fabaceae > Vicia > Vicia villosa. Next base: position 82,381,673 of record NC_081185.1, read on the forward strand.
AAAAACTTGGACAATGCATCAAATCTTTGTATAAATTTCTAATTATGGATAGATTTGGAGGTTTAGAGGTCTGCAAAGAAAGATCACAAGGTATGGCTCAAGATTCCAACTTGGTTCTTCATGAAAATGAACTTGTAATTCAAGGATGGAAGCCTAACTTCATTCCTTCGAAACTCCTACCTCACAAAGGCTATGAAGAAGTTCTAGTACTTTTTGGAAAGCCCAAACATTGTCTATAACTTTCATGTTTGGTGTTTCTTCAAATTAATCAAGGAATCTCGATGATAAGTGGCTTCAAAGACGATTACTCCAAAGGGAAAAATCTGCCTTCTTGAAAATTTATAAGTGTTTTGAAACAGTAGCCAACTTCAAAGCTTCATAATTTAAAAACCATTCATCTTTTGAAAAATTGTTCAAATTGACAAAGTTGTAGATCTTAAATTTTTCTTTAAAATGAGCTTTGGACCAAAATATTTGGCCAAGTACTGAAGAAGTTATGGCCTTTAAAAGTTGAGTAAAAAACATGTATTTCTTCATGAAAAAGTCAAAACCCTAATTGTTGACTTTTTTATTCTTTTGATTTTCTTGAGTTTTCTTGATCAAATGACTTTAATAATCATATATTCATGATTTTGATCTTCAAAAGTTCATGGTTGACCAAATTCCTCAAAAGTCAAAGGTGATCTTGAAGAGTTGACTTTTTCCAAATGAATTGATTTCTTCTAAGTATCAATGGAATAAAGCTCTTCTAGCCAAATGAATTTTATGAGTGTATTATGATGAGGCATTGGAGATCCTTGAATCATGATTTGAGCCATGGAACCATGCTTTGACTAAAAGTCAACTCCCCAGATGAATTAGGTCAAAAACCCTAATTGTGGACCTGATGAACTTGAAAGTTGTTGATCTTGAATTGAGCCATATTTGGGCTTGGATATTGATGAGGGGAATCACTTGAGAATATAAGAATACTTGAGCTCCTTTGGGAGCCTCAAAACCCTAATTTTCTTGAGCCTCTTGATGAGTCACCTACCTTGAGAAACAAGTAACAAGCAAACACACTATTTGTGTATATTTTTTGTAAGAAAATGATGCATGAATGATTATGTGTGAAGATAATAATGATCACACTCTTTTAAAAATGAGGTGGGATTTCAGGGTTAAAAATTAGGGTACAACACGTGTAAAAAAATATTTGAAAAAAGAGGTCGGTGTTCTTTAATCTTCCATACTGGTCTAGTCTCGATGTAAGACATTGTCTTTGAGTAATGCATATGGAGAAAAATGTATGTGATACTCAAACAATCTTTCTTTCTAAGTTAGATTGTAGAAGTCTCTTGCTTGTGTGGTTGAGCATCTAAAGTCTCTGGTTTGTATGCTTGAGCATCTGGAAGTCTCTTGCATGTGTGCTCGGGCATTAGAAGTCTCTTACTTAAGGGTTTGAGCATTGGAAGTCTTTTGCTTGTGTGTTTAAGCATTTTTAATAAGATTTGATTATAGTGAAAATCCCTTGGAAGTGCAAGGGGGCTGGACTACTTCTGATTTGTAAGAAGAACCATGATAAACCCTAGCTGACACAACCTTTCACTTCCCTCCCTCTCTCTTATCCTCTCACTTTTCCCAATCTCTTATGATCCTCTCTTTCAAACCCTAACAATGTTGAGCCCATTCTTCCAATCATATCTACGACCACCACACATTTGCCGACGACGTCTCTCTTTCCGATGGCCATCAAAACGCGAAGCACCAGTCACTCTGTCGCACAAGACCAAACGACAGCCACCACTTTCAGATCCAACACGAGTATTTCTCTTTTCCTTTCACTCTACTTATTTCATGGTCGGATTATTGATATGTATGCTTGGGTTTCACTGGTAAGTCATAAAACTTAGCATTTTCTTAGTTATAAACTGCTTTTTCGGTTTCATCGTCTTCATCATCTTTTTCTTCCCAAGGTTGGTCAATAATACCATGTTTAATGAAAAATGAGTTTCATAATTTACTTTTTCGTTTGAAAAGATTGTTATATTTCATGTTTAGCTGAAGAAATTAGTTTCTTCATGTTTCATGTTTTTTAGTTTCTTCATGTTTCATGATTCTTCATGTTTAGCAGAAGTCAAGTTTTTAGTACAGATGTTGTTTGTAGTCATTTTGTTTACAAAAAACTAACTTTTCCATTAACCTTAGTTTGGATGTCCTGCTTCCTAAACTACTTCGTTTCCGGTTTTGAACTTCGTTTTTGATATTAAAGCTTACATTGCTGTTATGCAACTTTGAGTAAGGGAAATTACCTTTTAAAGTTCATTTTTGATGTTTTGCATCCTAAAATAGTTTGTTTTCATTTTTGAATTCATTTTCGGTTTTTTTGCTTACATTGTTTTTATGCATAGTTGAGCAGATTTGTATAAAGCATTCATGCCTTTGTTTTGATGCCAAAGTATTTATATACCAACTTTTATTTTTTTCTATGATCTTAGTTTTGATGTTCTGTAACCTAAAATTCCTTTTTTGTGCTATACCCAAAACTAAGCAGGATGTCAAGGGCTGGAAGACACTAATATGAACAATAATTTCAGGGTTTGTGTTCCTAATCCTTTTTGTTCTGATTTTCGATTTTAGGGTTTATCGTCAAAAAACCATAATGATTTTAGGTTGTCTATGAAACTCTTATTTTGATTGTGACTCGTGTCTTTCAAATAGATATATGTATTCAATATGGTTGAATAATGTATTCTTTTTGCTTTGTTGTTACAGTTACTTCAAAATCGGTTTGTGATGATAAAACTTTATCTTTTGTAGAGTGGTTCAAAATTAAATACATGGAATAGGTTTAAAATATGTTACTTACTGTGGCACGGTTTCATACTCAACCATATACAGTAATATAGTAATTTTCTTTTTTGATATGCAGGTGTATCATGTTATCTGTGCTAGAATGTTGTGCAGGATAATGTATTTGTTCCAGCCTGGATGCATCGTGATAAGTGGTCAATGTTGACAAGTTCATGATGATTTGGAAAATTTGCACCAAAGGATCAATAAGGGGTCAACTCATCATTAAATGAAGACTACTATATAATCAGATGTCACAACCTGTTGTTTCTTTTACACGATTTGAGGTATGATTTTCTTCAACCTACGACTACTTTTTCTGCTTCCCACATCCGTTTATACTCAACCCACACTTTGCTTTGTAAATGCATAATGGTTCCCACATGTGGCAATTGGCTTTACAGAAGTGAAGGGAAGGGTGTTGCTCTCTAGAGCATGGCGAAGTGGTTTTTATTCTTCGGGTTATGGGCTATACGAAGGAAACTCAAATTTATGTAGCTTGTGGACAAGTTTATGCAGGACAGAATTATATGGCTCCTCTAAGGAATATGTGTCGAAGCTATTTTCTTTGATTTTCTTGTCAATAAAAGTTGTCAAGCAATGATGCAATGATCTCTTGCTCTTTGTTTTGTTCAACTTATTCATCAATAACTTAAAATACCTATCCATTTGCTACTTTTGCAATATGATGAGTGTTAGTTTACAATGGAGGGGCTGGCAACTAAAGAGGAGTTAGATGGTTTCAGAAAACACGTGGGAGTTGGCTACTTTTGTAGAAGATGTTATTATTACTCATCAGGCACATACGGGATTGCCCGAAGAGACGTTCCCTAACTACGACATGTTGGTCTTTGAATCTTTGCATGTGTAAAGCCTGACCATGACTATTTTATCGATGCATTACACTGGGACTTTCAGTTTCCATGAATTATACCATCTAAGTTATGAGTTCTATATATCTCTATGGTAAAGTGTGAAAACATGGTCTGTGGTTAATTCACCCTGAGTTAGGAGGGATAGTAAATAGAGATTTGGAGAATTGATAATGGCTTGCAACAAATGAGGTTCAATTGTTAGTTATCATTTTAAAGTAGATTAGAGGATTTTCTGGTATAGCTTATATATATATATATATATATATATATATATGGCATATCATATGAGAATGACTTTTTTATACGAGAATGTGAGAATGAATCTGAACCATTGGATTTTAAAATAAATGGTGGAGATTATAAGTTAATCTTTTTTTCTCTCTCCTCCATTATTAAAATAAATGAAGTAGGAGAGAGAAAAAAAGATTCAATCATAATCTCCACCATTTATTTTAAAATTCAATGGTTCAGATTCATTCTCACATTCTCATATAAATATGGCATTCTCATATGATATGCCCTCATATATATATATATATATATATATATATATATATATATATATATATATATATATATATATATATATATATAATGGAATAGAACTATAATATGAAATGAAATGTAACTGAAACTGAAACAGTAGGTATATATTAATTAAGTATGCTTTTATTAAGAAAACAAATGTATTTAAGTAATATCTTTTAGCTATAACCATGTTTTTATTAAGAAGATAAATATTATTTAAGTGAGAGCATTTTTTTAATGAGAGGTGAGAGCATTTTTTTAATGGAATAGATATATATTAATTAAGTATGCTTTTATTAAGAAAACAAATGTATTTGAGTAATATCTTTTAGCTATAACCATGTTTTTATTAAGAAGACAAATATTATTTAAGTAATTTTGAATTTAAATTTTTGTTCTCAAATGTAATTTCATTCTCATATATCTATTCTCATATATCTGTAATGTTTCTACGTTCAAAATGTGTTAGAATGAGCATTTTATATTATGGGTCTGTTTGATAAAAATAGCAATTGACTGATAAGTTAACTGATAGTTTATAGCTTATAGCTGATGGCTGATGACTGATAGCTTATAGCTTATGATTGATGTTTGAGACAGATAATTGATATGCTAATTGAAGTGTATGGTAAAATTAGCGGTTCAAGTAACTTATAAATGTAAAATGACATAAAAGATATTTAATACATAATTATTTAATTTGAAATTAAAATAAATTATAAAGGATAAAAATGAGTTTATGTTAAAATAATAAGGATAAAAAAGGAAGAAAAATGATAAGCTATAAGCTAAAACACTATTTAAAATAGCGTCTGAAAAATAAACTATAAGCTAGAAAAATAAGCTATAAATTAGTGATGAAAAGACCGTTATCAAACAGGTTTAAATTGTCATATGAGCTTATAAGCTATAAACTATAAGACATAAGCTCAAAATTATACCTTACCAAACAGAGTCTATGTAGTGTGATAATAAAGTAATATTCAAACTAAATGTTCATGTGCATAAATATTGCTTTCAATGATGAAATATTTTAGATATTAATATGTATTTCAATCTTTTCATTCCAATATTTTTATTGTAATATGATTGATGATTGAAGAACCGATTCATTCTCAATTCTCACCCTCAAGATAATTTGTTATTATTTAATAGATGCTTAGCTATCACTTATTGAAGTGTGAATGACATATTTTATGAACTACAATTCTACCGTAGAAAATAATTTTTCCCTGTGTGGACGCACGGGTATGTTACTAGTTAATTTGTCATAAAATGAGAAATAACGCCCCTGACTTGTGTTTATCGTTGCTAGAATGCCTTCTGTTATTTGTGAAATGAGGTTTCAGCTAAATTTAGGGTTTTATATAGAAAGTCAAGAGCCTATTTTTTTTAAAAATAAAAAACACTTTTTGTTTTTCGCATGTTTTTCTATAAAATATTTGCATAAAAAATGTTTTTTTATTAAAAAACCTCTCATTTTTAAGAGTGCTTTTGTAGAAAAACGCTTTAAAATTGATAATTTTTTGATATATTTTTTAATAGATTTACAACGCCTTAGTCTTGTAAATCCCTTAAAAGCATTGCATTTCTCCTCAGTATTTTTTAAGAGCTATTTTGCATAAATAAAACTATTCTGAAAGCTTTGATGTGACGTCTCATTGATCAAACCGGTTAATCACGAGCAGAAGAAAATGTATATTGAAGGCGAAAAATAAATCTAACATAAAATAGAGATAACACATGAAATGAGTTTAAAAAGAGTGACGTGTTTACCTTACAAACTTATTTTCTAAGGATAGATTATGTAAAATATAAAAGATGGTTGAAAGAGAATCTCCATTGGAGGTTGCTTAATATACATTAAGATTTATAAGTTACAAAATTTAGATTTTTATTATTGGAATAGATACACGTAATTTCTCGTTGCTTAAATATTTGTGTAAAGTTATATTAGGAAGCAATTCAAAAAGCAGGTTGGTTAGTATTAAATAATATTAATTTTGATAATTGTTGGGGTCAAATATAAATTGATTGGATCACATATAGATTGCTTATTCAATTTATTATTGGAGTGAAATTGGTTTAAATTACTTAGATGTTAGATGTTCTTAAATATAATGTGGCAATTGGTCCCACAAAAAATAGTTCAAACAACTAAAAATAAGTTCTCTCATTGAAAATGCTCTAAGGACCAAACATTTTAGCTCTCAAAATTTTAGATTAAAAAGAGACTCAAAAAATTAAATTAAGTTATTACATATATTTCTATAGTTGAGTTGGAAGAGTTAAAGTCCCATATCTCTTTAGTTTTGTTTTTTTTTTTTAATAAAAAAGATGAAATATATAAAATCAAAAGAGGAATATAAATAACATAAGAGGGAAACTAAACCAAAACCTCTCAAGAGACAAGCCTAAGTCTAGGGGTTCCCGCCTTGTCTAACAAGTAATCCGAATGAATGTCCCTATGCACAAAATTAAACCAAGATGATTTTTTGCTCTTTAAGCCGATATTAGCTAAGAAGTCCGTACAAAAATTGGTTTCACGATATATATGCGTGATTCTGAATTCAATGGAAAGAGTAAAAGTCCAACATGCAAGCCAACGAGATTTGATTTTCCACGGCACTAGGCTAGAATTTGAAAATGACTTAACAACCATAACACGGCCAGTCTCAATCCGAAGCTTTGTCCACTGCCTTTGTCTTGCCTTCTCAATTGCTATGATTGCAGCCAAGAATTCAGCAAGGATAGGACTTCCCTCACCATGGAAAACACTAAAACTCAGAATGTGATTAGCCTGGGAGTCACGAAAAATGCCTCCACTTGCTGCAAATAAAGGGGAGCCGACAACTGCTCCATAAATATTGCATTTAATCCAATTTCCATTGGGAGGACACAACAACACCTTAATTCCAATATTCAGTTTTCGAGGATGCAAGATGACATCAAAATGCTTGAGGAAAATGAAACTACTGATTGAATTGTCAGCCCCCTTAGAAGTTAGTCTCCCCACCATTTTTGCTCTGGCTGTGATAATGGTTATGCAGCTCTTCCAATGAATAAACTTATTATTGAACCTAGCAATGTTGCGTGTCTGCCAAATTTGGTACAAGATGAAAACCAGAATGGCTTTGATAACTACCATTGCTTGAGGATTCCAGCTTCCCTTAATAATCTTCACACAGTCATCTAAGGAATTAATGGTGATAGGAATGCCCAGTGTATTGCTAAACCAGGTCCATAAATATTTGGCAAAGGAGCACTCGAAGAAAATATGTTTAGAAGTTTCTTCATTACTATTACAAAGTGTGCATTTTGATGGGAAAGAGAAGCCTCTCAAAGTCAACTTATCATTAGTGGAAATCTTGTTATGCATAAGTCTCCAGGCTACCATAGAATGCGCAGGGGCAAAATCAGGATCCCAGGGGAAAGGATTCCCTATATCAGACTTGAAATTATTTTTGATCAGATCATAAGCATTCCTAATATATAGTTTACCATGCTCCATAGATCTCCAGGCAAGCTCATCTTCAGAATTATGGTCAGAAATGAAGAAGTCTTTGATTGAATCAAGCAGAGAGGGTAGGGAAAGAGTTATGTTTTCATGCAAGGACCATGAGTTATTCTTCCAGTAATCAGCCACACTCTTAGTAAGCTTACAATGGAAGATACTTGGAATGTTGTGTTTGGTAGCCAGTACTTCACCTGTCTTTCAACTGCAACTTTCTATTACAGTATGGTACTAGTCTTTCAACCCTTTCCAAAGAGATGATTTAATTGAGTATTTGATGTGCTTCCCATTTCTAAAGACCCTAGCAGCAAGAAGGGTTGACCATGAATGATTTTTGTTGAGAAAATACCAACAAAGGTGGAGATTGTTTGCCTTGTTGTAATGTTTCAAAGAAGTGAGGTCTATCCCTCCAGCATCTATCTTGGTAGAACACTTGTTCCAAGCTACAGTCACCAATTTCTTCTTGTCTATGTTACCGCTCCAAATGAAGTTTTTGATCCATCCTTCAATAGTTTTGATGGTACTAGAGGGCCAGTCATAGATGATAATGTTGTGCACCATCATGCTTTGGATGACAGTCTTGACAAGTAAGACCCTTCCAGCCATGGAAAGAAGGTTGGCCTTCCAAGTTGCTAGCTTTAGCTTAATTTTACCTGCAAGAGGAAGAAAATAGGAGGCTTTAGGTTTACCAACAAAAATGGGCACACCAAGGTAAACAAAGGGAGGGGAGGCAATGGAAAATCCAATAATTTCAGCAAGACTAATGTCTATTCAAGGACATTCCCCCATCATAGATAATGGACTTTGTCACATTGCATATTTGGCCAGAATTAGTATCATATTATTTCAAAAGATTAGAAATGGAAGTAAGAGATTTACAATCCCCCTGCAAAATATCATAATATCATCAGCAAACAAGGTGTGAGATGGAACATTGCAATGTCTATTGACTCTTATGAGATTAACCATATTGTTATCAACCAGAGAAGTGATTCCTCTGCTTAACACATCTTTAGCCAAACAAGATAGGAGGGGGGAAGTGAATCTCCCTGTCTCACTCCATTAGAGCATTTAAAGTAGCCTACCATCTTGCCATTCACCCCTATAGATAGAGTGGCAGAATTGAGGATAGTATGTATCCAACTGTAATCTTTAGTTTTGGCTTCAATTCTTGACAGTTAAAAACTTAATATTTTAATTTTTTTTCAATACTTCTTTCTAAAAGTGGGTTTAGACTTCTGAATGAGTTGGATCATCGATGGAAGATTCTTATATATTTTATCTTATTTTATTTTAAATTTTTTTTTCTGCGGTTATCTATCAAATTCATCCCGAGTTTGACAAAGAAAAATTCACTTTAGTTAAATTTGAGTTCGAATTTGTATTTTTTCCAATTATAAAAAATGGAAACAAGTAGGATAATTAATATATTAGTATCTACCCCAAATCCACCAATTTTATATTAATTTATATTTTATTATTTAATATTTTTTCTTTATTTTATTATTTAAATGTATGTTTGAATTTTTTTATATTATTTTACTCTTTTATGTGTGATGCAATTTTATTTTGAGAAAGTAAGCTATTTTTATTTTAAAGAATTAATTATAGACCAGTTTATTTTAGAATTTTTCTTTTTGTATTTTTAAAAATAAATTATATAAAATTGTTTTTCAAAATATTACAAGTTTTTATATTTATTTATTTTTAAATTAAAAGATTAATTTTGACATCCTATAAAATAAATATATATTATTGAAGATCAAAACGTAGTCCAAATCGTAATTTTTTCTAAAAATTATATTTTAAAAATAATTTTTATGAAAAGTTATTAAGTGATTTTTCTTAAATTTTGATATTTAAAAAATATTTCACTAAAATGATGAAATGTTTAAAATAAAATTTTAAGACTAAATTTTTATTTGAATCTTTTATAATTTTTTTAAAATTTTTTATACTATAAAAGTTATTTTAAAAAAAGAACCAAAACAAACAAATCCTACGTTTTAGAGATGAAAGCAAGACATTTAAAACGAGTTTAGAGTTTAATTTTTCATTCTCAACGTAGAACAAAAATTTGTTAAAGATTTCAATTTTCAATACGGAGAAGTTTAAAACCTCTCCATTTTCAATACGGAGAAGGTTAAAACCTCTCCACCCCACACCTGCCATGCTTACTCCATATTGCAAAAGAAAGAACAGGATGTCCAAAATGAGGTTTCTAGATCCTTGAGCGAGTATATCATGTGGTTATTCCAAAACATAAGTTTTAAATTCTGGTGCAAAGCTCAACCATGTGACAATGATAGTTCCCCAATTTGCACCCACAAACGTTTATGACTTACTAAAATATCTTATACAAGCCCCACATGCTCAACTGCTACACATATTCAAGTATTTTTTGAGTTCATATATCACACACACACATACACGATGCTGAAAGGTTGCACCTACCCACGAGGAATATTGTACCGACAAATTTCATTTCTTAACCATCCCAATAACACAAATAATATGAAACAGTCGGTAAATTTTAACTCAATTAACAAAAATTAATATTATAAAATAAAATTTATCGTCAACAAACTCTGAATTCTGAATTTTAAGTTTTTGTATAATAATTATTACTGCTTCATCAATATATAACACATAATAAAACACTAAAATATGAAACTGACAATCTTTCCATTTATTATGCGTATATTTCATTTTTGAGATCCCAAAAATTGATCATTGATTTATAAAATTGTTATATATATATATATATATATATATATATATATATATATATATATATATATATATATATATATATATATATATATATATATATATATATATATATATATATATATATATATATATATATATTTGTTTTTTCAGTAAAATTAGTTTTTCTTTAAAGTTGATTTCAATTTAATTCTAGAATTAATAGCCAAAATTTTCAAATATAACAAATATATAAATAATTTATTCAATTGATTTTTTTGTTATTATTGTAGAACCAAACACATGTCTCAAATTTGAATATAAGCATGAAAGGTATAGTAACATTAAAAGCATTGAGAAGGAGGTCTCTATTTCATTGTTACTTATACTCAAGAGATTAAGCACCCTACTCAAGAGATTAAGGATCCTGTATATTTTGATTTTTTTTTAAAAATAATTTTTATAGTGTAATATGTTTTTATATAAAAAATATTTCTAAAAAACTTTTTATATAAATTTCAAATAAATTTAAATTTTAGTTTGAATAGTTATTCTTAAAATATTATTTTAAATATTTTATCATTTAATCAAAATTTCTTTGTATATTAAAATTTTAAAACATACATTCTAAAGATTCATTTTTAATTCAGAAATTAATCTTTAAAATGTATATTTTTTTTTTCAATTCAGAAAAACAAATATTAAAAAATTTATAATATTTTAAAAAACAGTTTTATAAAATCTATTTTTAAAAATAAAAAAATAATTATTTTTTAAAATTGAAATAAACTAGCCTTAATTTTGAGCATTGAGATACAATTTTTTTAATAAAAATGAAATATATATGTTGAAGTTTTATGTGGTCCTTAATTAAAAATTTGGTTATTTTATTAAGTATTGAATACTAACATGTTGTTTGTTTGTATTCAATAGTTAAAATATTAACGAAGGTGTTATCCACTTTTATTGTTTATCCATGTAACAGAAATTTTATTTTCAATGATTGAGTACAAAGATTCCTACACATCGAAAGTTCAAACTCTAAAGTCATTTTAATACATGAATGCTTTTATTATTTTCCACGATATTATAATTTACTTCTTTAGTCGGTAGATATTTAAATAATCACAATTAATTGAAAATTGTTAGGACAAAATGAAATAATAATAATAAAAAATTTAAATTTTATATAGAACGTGTCCTGAAATCTCAATAAATTTATTATTTTCATTTAAATTATTTGACCGTGTCTCATCTGCAAGGTGGATGGGGTGAGACATGAGACAAATGAATTTTATTTTGGCAACGCGAGACGGTTGGCATAGGTGCGAGGCGAGTGTCTCAAAATCTATTTCATATTTAAGTTGTTTTTTAACTGTTTTTGACGAGAGGGGTAATTTCTAGAGACATGAGCTTACATAGACAAAAAGTATTGATGATTAGATAAGGGTTGAGAAACACTTTCCAACACATTAAGACTGAGTGATTTATGTATTGAGAGGAGACGATATTAAGTCACAAAAGAGAAAAACTTAGGAAGTGTTAATATGGCCTTGTTGAGTTAATTTTTTTTGTAGTTCATATGCACTTTCTTGTTGAGATTCTTAATTGGCAGTGGATCAAAGAGTTGATATATCCCTTAGAGTAAATCATTTTTGAATTGAACTGGGTAAATAATTTTTATGAGTTGATTGTTTGTTCTTATCTTTAGTACTTGTTAATTTTTTATGTGCATACACTTAGTTGTTAGATTGATTGTTGTTTGTGACTATTGTATTGATTTCCTTGTTTATTATCCCACACATCATATTTTATGGTGTGTCGAATCTTTGATTTGAGTTTTTTTTTTTATAATAAGTGGAGTCCCCCGTGGAGAAAAGGGTATAAGTTTACATGAGTACTGTGGATTCAAATAGGATATTGAGAATTTTTGGATTGTGGAAAGTTAAGATGTAAGCAATCTTGATTTAAAAATGTGTGCACAAGCATTGAAAGGTAAGACAATGATGCTGGAAACCCTCATACAAGGAGAGAATAATGATATGATGGATTAGGTCAAGTGTGTCATTATCTTATTTTTCATAGATAAATTATCGAGGGAAGTTGCAAGGGAGAAGACCGAGGCGGAAATGTGGGTTAAGCTAGAATCATTGTACATGACCAAGTGATTGCCTCATAGGTTATGTATTAAACAACAACTATATTTATTTTGGATAGGAAAAACTAGTTTATTATGGGGGAAGTTGAAGAAATTTCACAAAATTATTGATGATTAGAAAAATGTTGGGGGCAAAAATTGATGATGAAGGGATGGATCTACTCTGGCTGAGCTCAATACCTAGATCCTTTAAGCATTTAAAGGATGCCCTTCTTTTTAACAAGGAAGGCACAATCATCTTAGAGAAGATTTAATCAACTATTAGAACTAAAGAGTTAACCAAGATGGAATATTTCAAGGTTATTGAAAATGGAGAAATATTGAATGTTTTAAAAAGGAATAATAAGAGTATATGAAAATGAAAAAAAAAGAGAAGAAATCTAGGTCTAAGTCCAAGGGGTTTGACAAATCAAAGTACATATCTCAAGATGTTTGATAACCGTGAGTTTATTTAGTTAATGTGAGGTATGCTCCTGAACTTAGGAAAAATTTATTGTCTGTAAGCATGTTTGATTATTTAGGCTATTGTACTAGAATTTAACATAACATCTTAAAAATTCCATATGATGCATTGATAATTGATAAAGGATCTAAAATGTGTGGTTTGAATATTTTGAATGGTTCCTTTATTATCGGTAATGCATCATTATCTAGTCAAGAATTTTATGATAAAACCAAACTATGCCATTTGATATTAGGGCATATTAGTGAAATAATTTTGATTGAAATAGATAAGCAAGGTTTGCTAGATAATGAAAAACGAACAAACTATAATTCTGTAATCGTTTCACATTAGGAAAACAAAATAGAGTGAAGTTTATGAGTGATGCGCATAATCCTAGTAGACCATTTAAGTATGTTCAATCAGATCTTTGAGGTTCATCAAGTATGGAAACTCACCGGGGTTGTTTCTATTTTCTCACTATGCTTTATGAGTTATCTAAAAGAATATGTGTTCACATTTAGAAACATAAAAGTGTCACCTTTAAAAAGTTTAGGAAAGGACATACTCTTATAGGATATCATATGAGAGCTAAATTATAATTTTCAATAAGTTAAAACAACCTCGAGTTTTTTCATAGAAGTTTAATGAATTTTAAAAGAAATAAGGTATAAATAGGGATACAATCGTAGCTGACACACTTCAACAAAATGGCCTAGCTGAAAAACATGAATAAGATCACTTTGTAATGGGTAAAATGCGTGTTGTTGGGAGATGAGTTACCCAATATTTTTTGGGGTGAAATTGTTGCTACTATAACTTATTCGATGAAAATAATATATTTCCAAAAGAATAGGCTTCTAGACATCTTTAGAGGTATGGAGCAGGAAATCGGTAAAGTAATCTAATTTGAAGGTTTTTGAAGCTTTTGAATTTAGGTATATTACACAAGACAAACTAGATGTTAGTGAGGTGAAATATTTCCTCATTGGTTATCTTTAAGGTGTGAAATGATATAAGTTGTTAAATATGGAACTTTGTGAATCAAAGTTTATTATAACCACAAATGTTACTTTTGATTAGATTCGTTTAGTAGTGAAGTGCAAAGACATGGAAGCTAAAGACTTGAAAACTAAGATAGTAAAAGTTCAACTTGAGGTGGAGTTTCCTACTAGAGAAATTAGAGATGTGGGGGAAAGTTAAGGCTCTAACTTCAATTTTAGATAATTTCAACCTACATGGCTCTATATATCAGTTGAATCGAGATAGGGCAAGAAGGGATATTGTATCACCTCAAATATATGGTTATGTTGATATTATTTGTTATGTTTTAAATGTAGTTTGAAGGGTTGCAAGACTCATGATCAAAGACCTTCAAATAGTCATTTCAAGTAAATAGAGTCATAAACAGATGAAGGCGAGGAATGAAGAAATATATTCATTGAAGAAGAACCATACTTAAAAACTTATAAATCTACCCAAGAGACAAATGGTGGTTGTTTTCATTTGGATCTTTAAGAATAATGAAGGTATTCTGGGACTTGAAGAACTAAGATATAAATTAAAACGTGCGGTAATGGATTTTACTCAGGTGGAGGAAATTGATTACAGTGAGATCATTTCACATATGGTAAAGCATTGTTCTATAATGGTCCTTATGACTATTATGATCAATATAATTTTGAATTGAAAAAAAATAGATGTGAATATCATTTTCCTATATGGATATCTTATAGAGATAATTTTTATGGAGAACACATGGGGTTTTGTTGAGGATAAATTGATTTCATGTCTATTAAAGAAATATTTGTATGGATTGACACAAAGACCTGAGAAACGGTATCTAAAGTTTGATGAACTTTTTCTAAGGCATGATTGTGTGAGAAGTGGCAAAAACACAGTTGTGTATGCATATTGAAGAGGAGCGAGAAACTCAATAGCTACCTAGTTTTGTATGTTGATGATATCTTGATGGAAAGCTCTAGTATGAAAGAGAATGATAAGCTCAAGGAGACATTGAATGGAAAGAATTAGATGAAAAATCTTGGCAAGACTAACAGGATTCTAGAAATGGATATCGAGATAAATTGGGAAAAAATATGTCTTATCTGAATCTAGTTACTTATAGAAAATGGTGGAGATGTTTAGAATGCTTGATTCTAAAATCGTCAATATTCCTTTCAGCATCACACTAAGCTTTCGATCATGTTATATCCTCAAAACTAGTATGAGAAAAATAAGATGTAGAGTACTTCTTATGCTAGTGGTGTTCGAAGCATCATATATTGGATGATTTGTAGTAGACTAGACTTAGCTTACATCATTATCATAGTAAGCCAGTTTATGGAAAATCTAGGTCGAGTCATTGGGAAGATGTGAAGTGGGAGTTGAGATATTTGAATGGATCCTTAAAGGAAAATTTTAAGTTCATAGGAGAAACTCAAGAGAAAAACGATTTGGAGGATTTTGTGGATGTTGACTATGCAGAGAATGTGGACACTAGTAAATCCTTATCAGGTTTTGTATTTACATGTTTTGAAACGACTATGGGTTGGAAGGAAAATCAACAATACAATGATGCTTTATCTACAACTTAAGAGAAGTATATTTCCCTAGTTGAAAGTGTTAAGGAAGCCATTTGGTTAAGATATGTGATTGGGAATTTAATAATAACTCAAAAATGTGCGGAGATACATTGTGATAGCCGAAGTGCAACTCATTTGAAAAACCATCAAGTGTATTATGAAAGGACGAAATGCATTTCCATCTCTTAGTACTTTATTAGAGACATGACTGAATAAAAAATACTATGGTTGAGAAGGTTGCATCAGAAGACATTAGAATAACTCAGAAATGTGCAAAGATACATTGTGATACACAAAGTACAATTCATTTAAAAAACCATAAAGTGTATTATGAAAGGACAAAGTACAATTCCACCTTTTAGTACTTTATTAGAGACATGATTGAATAAAAAATATTATGGTTGAAAAGGTCGCATCAGATAAAAATTTGAAAGTTGTGCTCACTAAGTCATTACATAGGTCAAGGTTCAAGCATCAGTTAGATTTGATATCAACTTTATTGATGAGTGGTTCAAGCTAAGAGAGAGCAGCAAAGTGGTTGATGGGTAAATTAACATCACCGTCAATCTGAAGGAAAAGTGGAGGTGGTTGATGAGTAAGTGGCCTTGAAATCTCAATAAATTCATCATTTTTATTTCGCCTCATCTGCAAGGCACCCAGTAGGGGCCGTGAGGCGGGTGAGCAATTGCAAATCAAGATATTTGATTCTGCCCCATCCACGAGTCGAATGAGGTGAGGCACGAGATACGTGTCTCAAAACCTATGACACACCTTAGATGTTTTCTTCCTTTTTGCTGAGATATGATTTCTAGAGAGAGAAACTTCGATATACAGAGAGAAATTCTAATTATAAGAATTAAAAGACATTTGGAGGTTGTATAAGATTGTATAAGAGTTAGAAAATACTTTCAAACACCTTCTGATTGAATGATTCATGTATTAAGAGGAGGAGAAATTAAATCACAAATAAATAGAAATTAGGAAGTTTCCTTATGTTTTTGTTGAAATTATTTCTTGTAACTTATTTATATTTTTTTTTGTCGAGGCTTTGATTTATATGGATTAAAGAGTTTGTAGAAAGTAAATAATTTTCTAGTTGAACAGGGGAAATAACTTTTCTATGTTGATTCTTCACTTTTATGAATTTTTATTAGTTTGTGATTTGTATGCACAATTGATTATTTTCTAAGACTATTTAGGATCCGTTTGTTTTGTTTTTTTAAATGATTTTTATAGTGTTACATAATTTTGTGTAAAAAAAATTTACAAAAAGAAATTTTTTATAAAAGTTTCAAATGAAAATTAAGGTTGAATAGTTACTAGTAAAATGTTATTTTAGGTATTTCATCTATTTGTTGAAACTGTTTTTGGATATCAAAATTTTAAAAAATCACTTAATTTTGAAGCTATTTCAAATAAATTTTCATAAAAATTATTTTTGAAATATCACTTTTAAAAAAATTGGGATTTTGACTATGTTTTGATCTTCAATAATATTTGTTTATGTTATAAAATGCCAAAAGTAATGTTATAATTTAGAAAAAAAATTTGTAATATTTTAAAACACAATTTTGTAAAATCTATTTTCAAAAATACAATTTTTTTTTAAGCTGAAACAAACTGACCCATAATTTTTTTTCTTTTGTCTTATACATCATACTATCATACTTAGTGTATTTAGTGTATTGATTCTTTGATTTGAGATTTTCATATCATTTCCATCACACTCCTCTTGACATTAAGGACCACTATATCATTCTTCAAATAACTTCTTTGGATCCACACAACTTATACTTCACTATTCATCTTCATTTAAAGCTCTATCAAATTTAAATCTCAAAATATTTTAGTGGTCCATTAAAGTTGGGGTCCATATACATATAATATCGTATAGCCTTATATAAACACAAACAAGTGTATGGTCAAAAACAGTGCCATAGAGGCTTAAAACATTAAATAAATTCTTAAACTTATATTCTTCTTAACACATACACCACTTGATCATGTTATATATAGTTAGTCCCATGTTACTAGGAATAATAAGCCAACTCTTCCATTATCACCGCCTAGTTGTCTCTTCAACTTCCTTAGATTCACTTCAATCTCCTTTGTCTTCATCTATCCATTAGCCTCTAAAACTAGACAGGAATCTTTTGTGTCAAGACAGAACAGATAGATCTGCAGTGCTGTTCATTTGACTAACACAGTCATCAAACACACAACCAATAAAATAATAATATTATTATAAAGTGTGAACAAAAGTTTCCATTGTAGGCATGCAGGTAATGCTTAATTTCTTATGTGATTATATATATATATATATATATATATATATATATATATATATATATATATATATATATATATATATATATATATAGTTGTGTTTGTGTAGCATGCATTATTCACTTCAAAGCTAATAGCCCTTTTGGTTCTTAATACAAGATTCTTC
Organism: Vicia villosa; assembly: GCF_029867415.1. NCBI lineage: Eukaryota > Viridiplantae > Streptophyta > Magnoliopsida > Fabales > Fabaceae > Vicia > Vicia villosa. The sequence goes on from NC_081185.1 coordinate 82,399,768, forward strand.
AATGGCTCTTTAAAAGGGAACAAGAACAAGAAAGAAAGAAAAGCACCTTCAATGGTAAGATTGATTTTTCCAACAAGTTTATCAACTCTTGTTAAATTTTTTAGACATATGTTAGTAAGTTCGGACTTTGTCTTTGTTGTCGGGTATTGAATTCCGAATCTTCTGCAGGACCGTATTTAAGGATGTGCTAAGCGGAATACTGCACATGCCTTAAATTTGTTAGGATTAAAATGGATCTCTTAAAATAGTTGTTAGATCGAAACGTGATAAAATGATCTTCATTTGTTTTTTCATGATTAAACTGTAGTTAGCCTATACAGAGCCTCAAGAAATTTAAGACGGCTCTGCCTTCTACTTAAAACTCTCGTCTCTTTACTTGTTATTCGAGCTACCTTTCGAGGACAAATGAATATTTTCTAAATTTGTGTTTCTTTTTTCAGAAAAATATGATAAAGTGAAAGAGATTAATGTACTAAAGAATAATGGTTCATATAAAAGGACAAGGAGATTCTTATGTAACAAACATGGCTACAAGAATTTGAAGATATTCTCTTTTCTACATAGAAAAGACATTCCAAAGGCTTGGTTTTTGAGAACTCTCAACTTAAGGAGAATAGGCTTTAATAGAAGACATTTTGTTTACTCAATGAAAACAAAGAAAGACGAATCGTCTCAAGAGGAAGCGATCGTTAACAAGACGGACTCGACGACTCATGCAGGGAACAAAGTCTTGCCTATAACTCATGAGACACCATTGTCATCTTCAGCTGAAACTAAAAAGAAGCCTATTTCTAGAATGAAAGAGTTGCTTAGATGGGCTGCTTCTGCTAAAACAGATAAAGGAGGAAAATTCTATGGAAGAAAGGTGATTCTTTTTTTTTAGTCTCTATTGCAAAACTTCATTAAAAACCATTTAACTATAGTAGAATAAAAATCATATGCGTATATAATAAAGTTTATACAGAAATAGAAGGTAAACGGGCAAGACGATGAAACCATTGAATGTTTATCAGGTTTTGATAATGCTGCGAAGGCGCGGAAACATGAAAGCAGTTCAAGATGAGGATGAAGGTTTGAATGATTCACCAAAGATCAGTTTCAGATGGGATGTAGAAAGCTGCTCCACCACTTCTTCTGCATACTCAGCTTTCTCAATGGCTTCTTCAACAAGAAATGGAGAGAAGAAAGTTGCAACTTCCACTATATCACTCCCTCCTTCAGAAAGTGGCTACACCCCTAGTAGAAAAGGAAGCTGGATCACCACAGATTCTGAATGTATGTCACTTTTTGCATCTATTCATTTCTATGGTAGATTATGGATTTTTTTTTGGCTTTCGCAATCTAGTTTCTCAGAGGAATAGACTATAGTAATTCAGAGTTCGTGCCAAGAGATACTGGCACTAGCCAAACATTATTCTCATCAGAAATCGAACTCTGTATTCCCTGAATCTCCGTTCTTTAGCAAGAGCTCGTTATTATTGATTAAGGTTTTTAAGACATATAATATTCATTTAATCAATGTACATATATTCTGATTATTCAATATCTTTTTTGTTTGATGAACAGTTGTGGTGTTGGAGCTATGAAATAAATGTGTCTACAGAAGATTATGTCATTTGTGGTTAAAGGGTAGCAAGCAATCTATGTCACAAGTTAATGCTCTAAAGTATATGAGTGGTTGTTCATGGCTAATTTCTATTTGATATTTTGTAACAAATTTATGTAAGTAGTTAATGATCTGAATGTTCTAGATGAGAATGTTTGCATCTACATTATTAGAGGTATAAATTAATTTAGTACTTCATGACTAAGCTAATTAATTAAATGTAAGAGATGGGTTTACATGTCACTATAGGACCACTTCCTTTAATCTCTACTATGAAATTGAAAATTTAAAGTCATTTATTTCTTCAAGGTTATAAAACATCTCTATAGCCAAACTCAATTTTCGAGTTTAGAGTAGATAATTGTTTGAAAAATTGAAAGGTTCAATTAAATAAGACATTCGTATATAACAATAATATAAGTTTTATTGAAAATGAAAATTTGTGAATCAAAATAATGGCCTCAAGTAACAAAATAAATGTGAGATATTTGGTCGAACTTTAATATGGTTGAAGGGTAATTTATTGGTTCGACAATTCGACATGTTTATAGTATGTCGTCGAAGTTTGTTCTCATAATATAGTAGAAGTATGCTAGGATTGTTAGCATGTCGAATTGGACTTGTTTATTATGCACAATTGTTTAAGTGTTAAAAAAAATTTATACACTTGCGGAAGCATGCCCATAAAAGAAGAAAAGAAGCAAAAAAAATTAAAAAAAAAAACTCAAATTATAATTCAAGTTCTAATTTTACAATAACAAAATTATAAACCCTAATTGCAATTTGTAAGGAGAAAATTCAAACCCTCCAAACTGCAATTTTAAGGATAACAAATAACCTCTCTCTCAACTGTAATTTTTAGACGGAAAGATTGAGAACCCTCTATCAATTACAATTTTTGAACGGAAAAATTGCAAACCCTCTTAACAAATTATTTGTGAACGGAAAAATAGAAAATCCTATATAGATACACAACTTCCCAAAACCTTAATACACCCAAAAAAATTCTACATTTTGTTGTTGTGTAGAAAACTCAAACTAACTATCTCTATTTATATTATTACTCCAATTATATTTTCTTTCTACTATCCGATGTGGAATTTAGATTAATGTACTATTTAACCCAATATTAAGTTAGTTTGTTCTCTAGGTTAGCTTGTGTAATGGGCCTATGTAAAAATGCCCATTAGTTTAATGTGTTAGTTTTCTCATAAATAGCATACTAGTCTCTCATCATTGCATAGTGCAAATTCTAATTAGAGTGAGGGAGGTTATTTGTTATTCTGTAACACTTGTAATCTTGTTTCAAAGAGGAAGTAAAGAATAGTAGTTTGTGACCAATTCATTGTGTTCTTCTTTCTTCCCTCTTTTCTATCCTTGTAGGTTTCTTGCCGATAAAGAAACCGATTATACTTTGTTATTTCGACATCGTTTTTACAACAATAAAAGATGAGTACACTTAACTTTTTTACTTAGTTTGATCATATTAATCAACTCCGTGGAGAGAGCAACTCTTTGATTCATTATACTTCCAAAAATTATTACAAGAGATTACAAATGAATCACAAGAAAATTGTCTCTAAAATTCTCAATAATAAACTATATTTTTCACCCAAATGTTTCTCTATCTCTCAAAATCTTTAAATATGAATCACACAAATTTAAGATATATGTAAAAAAAATTCTAATAGACATCTCCAAAAATCTGCCAAATTCAAAGAATTCCAGGGAATAATTACCTTTGCTTATCTAACAAGGATTATCACTTATTCCTTATATGTTCTTCACTTTGCAATAAAAACAACATCATTGGGTGAAAATCTATATTTATTAGAAGAAACAGTAGAGGGAAAGCTTCAAGATCGGGTGGAATCAGAAAGGGATGGGCTATACCTATGGTTTAAGGAGATAAGAAAATGGAATCCAATATATGTAGACGAAGAAAGAGTTATGTGGATCAAGATATATGGAACACCATTTCATGCTTGAAGTCCAACTTTTTTTGAATTCATTACTAAACCAGTAGGCGTCTATATTTGCTCAAATGATAACACTAAAGAGTAGAGCAAGATGGATATTGCAAGGATTCTAGTGAGAACCAAATTCTCCAGGGTTCTAAATGATATGTTTAATGTCAAAATAAGTGGAAACATATATTCCTTCAAGGTGGTAGAAGACTTTCATGATCCTTTGAGAATTTGCATGTCGGTGGTCAGGTCAAACATTTTGGAACCATCAGAATTGAACACTTGCTCAAATGACTAGTTAGTTAAGCAATATGATAGTGCATATGTTAAGGAAGAAGACAATCACAATCCTTATAACTCTAAAGAGGTCGCTGTAGGCTTGAGGAATTATGTAAACTCTAAAAGTGCTTTAGTGTTGTTTTCAAAAATTTCAGGCGAAAAAGGAAATTGTTTGAAAGCTAGGGAGCAGATGGAGTCAGCATTGGAAGTAAAAAATGAAACATAAGATGAAGCGATTGAGCACATGGTAGTTATTGCAAAAGCATATATAGATAATATGAAGTTTGGATCAATAGGTCAGACTTCAGGAAAATTCCAACACAATGAATTAGGCCTAATATTAATGTTGACATTTTGACGAGGGCCAACAAAAATACATTTCTTGTCATCAGAAAGACCAAGAACCATCCAAACCCATTTATTTTTCCTCTAGCATACCTCCCTAAATGTGTGGACCAAAAGAAGATATAGTAATCTTCATCTTCAAAAAAAAAAGAGTTAGCAAATTTGGAAAGATTCTCTAGAGGTTCGACACTCTGTTTTGAATCTCTCTATGATTTAGATGTTTTTCACGGAAACAGATGATTTTTGGATTTGAATATTTTGGACTTCTCGCACAAAATGTGGGATAAGGAAGATAAATTTGGGGTCAAAGGGGTGGTCCGAGATATTACTCATGTAGAGGTAATTAGATGTCTGAAGATGAGGAATCAAGAGGTGAAAAGTAAGAAGGATGCAAAAAAAAATGGTGATCAATGAATATATTATCTCTCAACATTAGTGGGTATGGAAGCTCAATTAAGAGGAGGAATTTGAGCCAATTAATTTCAAAGGGATAGTTTGATGTTTGTATGCTTCATGAAATCCCTAACTTGGGATTTTTTAACACTTGTATATTCTAGAAATCCCTAAGTCATAAAGATTATTTTTGTGTTGTATTTAGTTTACACCTCTGATTGTATATCAAGTGTAACACTCAAACAATCTTTCACTCTAAGTTAGATTGTAGAAGTATCTTGTTGTGTGCTTGAGCATCAAAAGTCTCTTGCTTGTGTGCTTGAGCATTGGAAATCTCTTACTTAAGTGTTTGAGCATTGTAAATCTCTTGCTTGTGTGCTTGAGAATATTGTAATTAAAAGTGATTATAGTGAAAATCTCTTGGAAGTGCAAGATTACTGGACTACTCCTAATTTGTGAGAGGAACCAGGATAACTGCTTGCGTCTCTCTTTATTTCTTCTTTACCTCTGAACTATTTTAATTTGCTTCTAAACGCTTAACTATGATTCAGATTCTTGACCTTGTGTTCAAAATTGGATAAGAGATCTTTTAAAAGAAAGAAAAAGTTAACAAAATTCATCCCCCCTTTTCTTGTGTTTTTCTAACCTTCATCTTGCACTTCTTTGGGATTTTACTAAAATTGATTACTTTAAGCCAGATAGGGGAATTCGTCAAGGACGTCCTCTTTCACCTTATTTGTTTTTTCTTTGTATGTTATCTATCTAAATCAAGGTGGACATGGGGAGTTGGGAATTTGTCCAAATTTCTCCTTGTGGTCCGAGGTTATTTGACTTTTTATTTGATGACGATGTTTTGCTTTTATGTGAGGTTAACCCCTATCAGGTTAAGGTGTGATGGGTACATTGAGGATTTCATCTTGGCATCCGGTCTTAAAGTCAGTGTCAACAAGTTTCGTGTCACGTGTTCTCTCTATGTTCCTACAGACCGTAAGCATACCATTAAATACGTTTCATCTATTCTTGTTATTTCTTATTTATGTAACTACTTGTGTTTTCCTCTTATTCAAAAAAAGGTTTGTAATGATGTATATACTAATATATTTAAGCGACTTCAAAGGTGTTTAGCCTCTTGGAATGGGGTTTTACTTAATAAAGTGGGGAGATATTGTCTTCCTACTACTGTTTGTAATATATTTATAAGATTACTTGGATTTTATTTAGGGGGAGAATTGTGAGAATAGGGGCTGAAGCTTTGTAAATTGAAACATTGTTACCACTCCCAAACATTATGGTGATTTGGGAATTCGGAGGCTAGGTTCACAAACTTGGCCCTTGTTGGGAAGTTGGTGTGGAATTTAGCCTCTTTGGTTCTAAGGTTTGTCTCTTAAGTATATTTAAAATTATGCTTTGTTGGATAGCGAAAGGTTCAGTAAGTCTTGATAGTCTGGTGCAACAATGTTAAAGCCATTGTTGCTCGTCATGATGGGCTCCATTTTCAAGTTGGTAATGGTAACTCTCCTCTTTGGAAGATGGATTTGCTTAAGACCAGTTCGTTGTGCCTCGATTTTTCCTTTGTCCATATCTCTAATTCATATTTACTCAATAAGAACATTTGGCAACCTGGTGGTTGGAATCCTGGTGAAATTGCTACTACATTGCTTCATAATATTAGGAGTAGAATTTCGAGTCAACCTAATTATTTGGCCCTTAGGGATGACTCCCCGGATTCTTGGACTTGTGGTTGTGCAATTAATGGTATGTATTCTTGCTCTTCATCATATTATTGGTTACTGAGCAGGACCACAATTGGAAGTGGATTTGGAAGCCACCAATATCTCCTAAGGTTCAACATCTTGTTTGGTTGTGCTCTCATAATGCTTTTCCCACAAAAGTTGGAATCTATAATTATTTGACTCTCTAGAAGCTCCAAGTTAGGTTTTCATTTTGTTGTTTTTCTTTCTCTTGTTTTGGCGAAATTCCGCCTTGTATCTACACACACAAAATTGTTGTTTATATATATATATATATATATATATATATATATATATATATATATATATATATATATATATATATATATATATATATATATATATATATATATATATATATATATATATATATATATATATATATATATATATATATATATATATATATATATATATATTGGTCCTTATAAATATCTCAAATTTTATATTTAGTTCCTATTAAAAAGTGACATATATTAGTTCCTAAAAAATATTTATATATGCATTTTTAGTCTATGCTATTTTTTAAATTTTTGAATAATTTTTTCATACAAGTTTAGAATACTGTGAAATATTTATTTATCAAACTTTAGAACTTTTTAAAATGAGAAAATTAAATATGAATTTTTTAAATTTCAAAAGATGGTGATAAAAGTAATAAAAATGTCTACTTAGAAATCAAAGTTTGAGATTAGTTTTTTTCAATAAACTTTTTAAAACGTTCTAAACATACCTGCAAAATAATCATTGAAAAATACACATTAGTTTAACAGCAGAGATTAAAACTACATGTATAATAATTTTGTAGGAACCAAAACATGATATTCTTTTTTATAGGGACCAAAAACAAAATTCGATATTTTATAAGACAAAAATACACACAGACATGTATTATATATAATTTATCAACATTTGATATTTTATAGGACAACATTTGATATTATATATAATTTATCAATTTATCACCTCTAAATTGTACCTAACACACAACAAACCTTCACTTGAAATTTCGTGAGATTACCATAGATTTTTCATTTTTTTACCGTGACAGATGAGAGATTATTGAAAATTTTAAATTTTTGGTATCGAAAGTTGCAAATTTCCGATTAAAAGATATAAGGTCTTTTTGTTTCAGCTTTAAAAAATGGATTTTTTTCTTTGTATTTTTGAAAATAGATTTTACAAAACAGTTTTTCAAAATACTATAAGTTTTTTAATATTTATTTTTTCTAAAACGAAACACTAATTTTGACATCCTATAACATAAACATACATTATTGAAGACCAAAACTTAGTCAAAATCGCAAATTTTTTAAAAAGTTGTATTTCAAAATGAATTTTATGAAAAATATTTGAAATAGCTTCAAAATTAAGTGAGTTTTTGAAATTTTGATATCCAATTTCTTTTTCGATATATATAGATGAAATACCTATAATCACATTTTAAGAATAACTATTTAAACCAAATTTTCATTTAAAAATTTTATAAAAAAAATTTTGTAAAAATTTTTTACACAAATTATATGACAAAAATTATTTTTTAAAAAAACCAAAACAAATGGGCCCATAAATTATCGGAATTTCTAATATTTTTTAAAAAATTCTAGAAATTTTAAAATTTTTGATATATTATCAATAAGTTTTTACCCACTTTTTTCCTTGATTTTTCTCGGAAAATTTTGTTATTATCCGAAAATTTTAAAAATCTCCTTTATGTTTCTTTTTGGTTTTATAAAATAACACCGAATTTTTTCAAAATTTTCAGTATCTCCGAAAATTTTGAGATTCACACACTATTTTCAACAAGAATGTGAAAATGAATGCCGAAAATTTCGTTTACAATACTCAAAATTTAAATTTTACTGTATGTCCATAGTAAATTTATCTTAAAAAATATAATTTTTTAAAGAAATAATAAAAAAGACATTTTTGTCAATACAAAAATGTAAGGTGTCAGATATAGTTTTAGAGGAGCCAGGCCACTTGGGCTTTGCTCTTGATCGAACAAAATCATTTGATCCAATAAATGACTATTTTAGCTTTTCTTCTGTACGAGGAATCTACCAAAAACCTCTTCATTTAAACCCCACATTTCTATTTAAAAAATGTTTAATTTAAAGTTTTTACCATTTCTTTTTTACTATTTATTTGATTTAAAGTTACAGCTTTTTCTTTGAAATGTGTGAAACACAAATAAAATATTTGAAATACTAACGATTTGAGAACGGTACAAATTAAGAAATAATTTTATATTTTTTGTTAGTTCAAATATTAATAATGCATTTATTTGTACATATTTTCTTTTATAAATATTCAAAATTAAATTTACATTGCAGAAGTTAAAAAAATATTCGAAAATATTTAAAAAAATGCATTTTTCAAAATTTTCGAGAATACATATTTGTTGTTCCAACTTAGGTACCTAATGAAGTCATATATCATGCATAATAAATAAGTGAAAAATTATTATAAGTATATAGCCTTTGTGGAGCAAACTTTCATTTGATTTGTTGGTATAAAAGGACAAACTGATTGAAAAAGAGGTGTTGTGCATACTTGGAACGAAAGGACAAACTAAAGAAATGTATGAGGCAACCTTAGAAATCATGTTGTGGTCCAACCTTAAAGATCTTCCTCTTTTCATGATTTTTATAGCTTGAAATGGATAGCTAAACTTACTTCTTAGTTAGGATTATATGTAATCAATCAAGTTACCATGAATATCTTGTGTAGCAATATATGGTAGTGATCTTGTTGATGTATAATGGCGCATGCATGTTTGATCATTAAAAAACTTGAGAAAGAGATTGATATTATGAATTAAGGATGAAAACCCTTTATTAATGGTCAATGGTGAATAAAGTTTGGAATTATAGTGCTAGAGGTGTGTATGTTAGCGGATTCATGAGCATGTAAGAGATAATGCACATTTTAACTAACTCTTAATAACCGTTAGACAAGGTAGGAACCACCTAACTTAACTATATATGATGAGCACAGGGCTGGCCCAAGGGTCAAGCTACCCAAGCTAGGGCTTTAGACCTCAAAACTTTGGGCTTAAAAAAGGCCTCAAATTTTTTTTATTTAGTTATAAAAATATATAATTACACTTGAGTTACATATATTATTGTCATTGAGTTGGAAATATATAGGCCTCTTTTTCTTTTGTTCTTGAGTTCAACTCTTAGCAACTACAAAATTAATATTTTAAAATCTCTTTTAAAGGCCTTACTTTAAAATTTACTTTAGGCCTCTAAACGGGTTGGACCGGCCCTGGATGAGCAACTAATTATTTAACTAACTTGTATCATTATCTTGTAATATCCTTCCAAAAGTTGGAGGAAGATAAATGCAGATCATGTTCAATTTGGACGGAAGAAATATGAATGATTTATATGAAGTAGTGGTTTGGTGAAGAAGTTAGCTAGTTAGTCCTTTAATGAAATAGGAAGTAATTTGAAAGTGTCTCCTAGAAGATTTTTCTCAACAATGTGACAATCAATTTTCAAGTACTTTGTTTTTTATGGAATGTCGAGTTTGGTGCAATATGAATGACACCGATATGAGAGTACATTTTTGTGGTTTTAAGTCGACTTACAATTTTTTAGTAGGTAAAGCAACCATTGAAATTCATATGTAGCAGTAGCGAGTACTCGATACTCAGCTACATAAGATGAGCATGATACACTTAATTTTGGCTTTGGCTAATATGCATAAGGATTTCCTTATGCACCATGCATAAGCCTACACAAGTCATTGGATCATGTGTTTTAATCATGTATTGAGTATTGAGTATTGAGTATTGAGTGGTGAGTATTGAGTATTGAGTAATAACAATTGATGTCTAGAATTTGATCCAATGGTCCATAATAATCTATGCATGGTGCATAGATTTTTATCTATGCACGGTAACTGCACCCCCTGGTTTAACATTTACTTAAATGATTAAAACAAAGAGAAAACATAAAACAAATAGAGAATACAAATCATTTAAAATTAACCTGTAACCGAATCCGATAGCGAGGAAAAAATATACTACACCTGACAAATGGAATTGACAGCTTGTCTGGGCTCTTGATTGGTCTGTACTGCTGCCAAATTTTATTTTTGACAAAAATATTTTCTTTTCCATGTTTATATATGCTAATGCAGAATTTTGAACTGAACAGAAGATACGATTACGATTACATATGGAAACCAATATGAGAACCGAAATACTTAGACGACAGGGTGAGGATAATGAAAACCGAAAAATGTAGGGTTTGACATGCAGTGAAGCGTATTAATATGGCTAACAACAAAATCCATTGAATGAATCTTGGGAAGTGGTGGGTGGAGTTGAATATCGTGTGAAGTTCAAAGAATTTCGGCTGGCTTTTCCATTCCCAAATGCAATTACGTCTATCAAATAAATGCCTGGAATGATTAGCTTAATTAATTATTATGCAATTAAAAAATATAAAATAGAACAAATATTTGGGAGCTGCCACGTCACCCGTAATAAATGCCAAATCAACCAGAATTAGTTATTTTGCCAAAAGTCTATTTTACCCATGGAATAAGAAAAGTTTCAGTTGTTTAATCAGAGGGCTTATCATGTAAATTCCAAGTACTTTACTTTTTATATATTATAATAGATAATAGATGTAACACCCCATACATAACTGACTAGTATATTATGCATGAAACGTTAAAATTGATATTGAGTACATACAAAAGCTATAGATATAGAAAGATCCAAATAAAATACAACATGAAATCCTAATAAGAATTACAGAACATGTGTCTTCAATGGATCTGCACAGCGGAAGATGAGATCTGAAGAGGTCTCCGAGCCATCACCACTTCCAAATCTTCAGTCTAAACCTGCTACTGACCAAACGCTACTAAACTGCACCTGAAAAAAATATAAGTTGATTGGGGTGAGATTACTAAATCTCAGTGAGTCTCCCTATCTTACGGGTTCACTCGGTCCTACAAGGTACATGCAATCAAACGGATCCGCCGTGGATCCGGGGTTTACCTCACGGCCAGGTACAAATACACAGCAAGGACAATATCACCATTAGAAGTCCCGTGGCTAACCAATGAGATATCATTAAACACACAAACAACACACAAGTATGATGTTGCTAGTACAACCACGTCACCATGATTGTACCAGCCCACCGGTGAGGACCTAATGATATTGCCTATGTGGCATCACTAGGGGTGAATAAACAAGTGATCTTACCGACGTGGTATCACCATCTCACCGTACCAACATCCGATGTTTTCCTGCTAGAGGAAATGCCTTTTTCAGTACATGATGAGTATACACCAGATCATTCCCATCAAGCACTAGCATTTCCTTGGTAACACGATGAGTATACACCAGATCATTCCCATCGAGTACCCACATATCTCATACCGATCAATGAGTATACACCAGATCATTCCCATTGAGAGCGGTGAATATGCCCAGCTATCCCTTCCCACCAATGAGTATACACCAGATCATTCCCATTGGCGGCCATCCACGGAGTATACACCAGATCATTCCCGCGTGGAGGGGGACATAAAGATGACGACATACGCAATGAGTATACACCAGATCATTCCCATTGCGTACTCGTTAATGCACAAAATCACAACATACATGATGAGTATACACCAGATCACTCCCATCAAGTATGCATATAATCATATCCGAAAGTTCGACCAGAACAAACATAAATCAAGTGATCATTGTCACACAAATCATCAAGCCATAATAGCATTTATCATCATAAAGCATTCAAATTTGTCCTACATATTCATACCACTAGTATACAAGTGATAATATAATGCGTATCATGTTCTACAACATGGTTTCACAAGTCTCGAAGGACAACAGAGGTATTCGGCTCCCTCTACAAGACTGAATTACTCTTGGGGTAAATTTCACAAAATTCCGTTTACCACATTCGTCTGAATGGGTGTCAGATATATCAAAAAAATAATATTTAGGCACCAAGGCTAATTTTCCTAGATAGTACACTTTATTAGCTTTCCAACGATATAAAGTTTGCGCAATTTCGATACCCGAGCCGAAAGTTACAAATTTCTGAAGTTTGCTGATTTTTGCACTTTTGCCCAGGGTAACCGGTTACCCAGAAGCCAGTAACCGGTTACTGGCATGAAAAATGCCCAGAAACGCAAATTTACACAGAGTAACCGGTTACCCAAATGCCAGTAACCGATTACCCTGAAGCAGAATCAATTTTCTGCATTTTTAAGGGTTCTAAACCAGTCCCAATTGCTCTAAATTGGTTCCCTGCATCACTAACATAATCCCAACGAATTTATAACAGGTACATATTCAGAACCACCAACATGCAAAGGCTTATAGCAAAAGAACACATTATGTACTAATTAATCAAGCATGCAACAACAATCATCCAAACACTGACACATTCAGGCATGTCTCACTAACCCATTCAACATGTAATTAATCTTCATTCCTACCCAAGTCCTATCTAATGGAACTCACCTTGCATCAATGGAGCTTTGGATGATGAACATGCTGCAATTGAGCTCCTAACTTGACCAAAACTACAACCCCAAACTCATCAAACCCGTAGCCCTTTCTTCTTCACATTCAGCATGCATGTCCCAACTTCAAACTCGTTTTTCTCCTTCAAGACAGAAGCTACAGATGCGAACCATAGGTGCAAATCGAAGAAAAATTTGTTAGCTTTCCAATGGGACCAGAATCGTTACGATCGGAGTTACGAGTTGAGAGTTATACCTGATTTAGTGGGGGCTGCACCATTGTTGCGAAAATGCACTTGCTTCATGAGTTCTTCTTCCTTTCTTGTTTTCAAATTCTGATTTGCAAGCCAAACAAGTCCTTAAGTCCATGCAATGGAGTTAAATGTCTCTTGTGCCCTCCAACTAAGTGTTAATTACTATCATGCCACTTGGTTGCCTCCCAACTAAAACACATGTGATTCTAACTATTCCACTACTCTTAATAATAATCATTCATAGATTAATGTAGGATATTACAATAGATAATAGATAGATATAATAGATTA